>NW_027172216.1:0-7500 GCF_036898095.1 Palaemon carinicauda | reverse complement strand
TATGGGCACTTGGTGCCCTCATTTTAGTTTGTAGTACAGTATGTACCTACACACTCACCCTGGACTTAATCGTCCCAATTAAGACCACTGTTCCTCGCAGAGTTAAACAGTAGGGTTAACTACACGACCCACTGCTACCACAGATCTCTTAAGTTCCTCTACTTGCTTCGCATAGTGGCGAAAGAACACCCTGGAAGATTTCCAGCCCGTGTATGAACGGAGATGTTCAAAATCCATACAATTAAAGAAATTTAGGGATGAGGCAACTTTCCTCGGATCGTGACCTGCGGGTGTACTGTCAGGATCTGCTCTGCGAATAAAATATGTCATTTTCGCTCTGATTTGATTCAGAGATAAATTTGAGCCTGATGTTTCTCCCCTGAATAGTTGACTACCCTTGAAGTCTGAAGTTCTACGAAGATAGACCTTTAGGCATTCTACTGGACATAGAGATGCATCTTCTTTCAGAGGGCAGATTCTCCAGGGACCCCACCTGTTGGTGGGTAACTCATTCTTGGCGAGAAACGTAGGATCCGGAAACAGGTTCAGCTTCCCCCCATCCAGGAACTGAACACGACCTGCCTCTCTCGAGAGGGCTACGATCTCACTAACCCTGGCCCCGGACGCGAGTGCAAATAGGAAAATAACTTTTTGCGTTAAATCCTTTAACGCACATTCTTCATTGCTCAACAGGGAGGCGAAATGAAGAACTTTGTCTAAAGACCATGAAATGGGCTTTGGAGGTGCTGAAGGTCTGAGCCTAGCGCAGGCTTTCGGAACTTTATTAAAGATCTCGTTACCTAGGTCGATCTGGAAGGCAAATAAAATGGGTCTCATCAAAGCCGATTTACATACTGAAATCGTGTTAGCTGCCAATCCTTGGCCATGGAGGTGGATGAAGAAAGATAAGCAGAAGTCTGTTGAGATCTCCTGCGGATTCTTTGCCTTTACAAAGGCCACCCACTTTCTCCAAGATGACTCATATTGCCTTCTAGTCGATTTGCACTTGTATTCCTCTAGGAAGTCTATGCTAGCTCTCGAAATCCCGAAACGCTTTCTCACCGCTAGGGCGAGAAAATCATGAGCTGCAGGGTCTGGGTTTTCTGTAATGAAGCGCAGACAGTCGACTTCTGGACTCGCTGGGTCAGAACTGGATGTGGTAGCGGCACGAACTTCATCTGTAGTTCCAACGCCAAGGGGAACCACATACTGTTCGCCCACTTGTGGGCCACTATTGCCGCTACCCCCCTTGAAGGATCTCAGTTTGTTGAGGACCCTCAACAGAAGGTTGTGAGGAGGGAACAGATAAATCCTGGACCACCTGTTCCAGTCGAGGGACATTGCGTCCACTGCTTCCGCTAAGGGGTCCTCGTACGGGGACACGTACAGGGGCAACTTCTTGTTGTCTTTCGTCGCAAAGAGGTCTATTTGCAGTTCTGGGACTTGATTCAGAATGAAGGAAAATGATCCTGCGTCTAAGGACCATTCCGACTCTATCGGTGTGAACCTGGATAGAGCGTCCGCTGTCACATTGCGGACTCCTTGAAGGTGAACTGCCGACAGGTACCACTTCTTCTTTTCTGCCAATCGGAAAATGGCTAACATCACTTGGTTGAGAGGTGGTGACCTCGACCCTTGTCGATTCAAGCATCTCACAACCACCTCGCTGTCTGTCACCAATCTTATGTGGATCGAGTGACGCGGAGAGACTTTCTTTAAGGTAAGGAGCACTGCCATAGCTTCTAGAAAGTTTATATGAAAGGTCCTGAATAGCTTGGACCAAGTCCCCTGGACTTTTTTCCGATGAGAGTGACCTCCCCATCCCTCCTTTGAGGCGTCTGAGTGAATCGTCATCGACGGGGGAGGTGGCTGAAGAAGAACCGACTTCTTTAGATGTCTGGCTTGGGACCAAGGTCTGAGAAGAGTACGTAGCCGAGGCGGCACTGGTCTTCTCAGGTCTCTTCGCGCGTTTGATGCATAACTTCTCCAAACTCCGGTTGCATCCTTTAGCTGTGCTCTTAGCACTGGGTCTGTCACTGAAGCAAACTGGAGAGAGCCTAGTACCCTCTCCTGTTCGCGTCTTGATATCCTTTTGGAATCTAGAAGTCTCTTGACAGAGCCCGCTATCTCCTTCCTTTTCTTCATTGGGATGGAGAAACTGTGTGACAAAAGGTCCCAGTGGATTCCCAGCCACTGGAACTTTTGGGATGGAGAAAGTCGAGACTTTTTCTTGTTGATCTTGAAGCCTAGGTACTCTAGGAACTGGATCACCTGACTGGAAGCTTGTAAGCATTCGGTCTCGGATGCTGCCCACACCAGCCAGTCGTCCAGGTAGGCTACTACCTGAATTCCCTTTAGGCGTAATTGTTTGAGAGCTGCGCTCGCAAGCTTCGTGAAAATCCTTGGGGCTATGTTTAGCCCGAATGGCATGGCTCTGAAGGCGTACAGTTTCCGTTGTAGCCTGAACCCTAGGTAGGGGGAGAGTCGACGGCTGATTGGGATGTGCCAATAGGCGTCTGACAAGTCTATAGAGACTGAGTATGCCCTCTTGGGCAGTAAGGTCCTTATGTGTTGCAGTGTTAGCATCTTGAATTTGCAATTCACTATGAACTTGTTGAGTGGTGACAAGTCCAGAATGACTCTGAGCTTTTCCGAGTCTTTCTTGGGAACACAAAACAGCCTCCCTTGGAATTTGATGGACTTCACCTTTCGGATCACCTTTTTCTCCAACAGTTCTTGAACGTACTCCTCCAAAATGGGGGTGGAGTGTTGGAAAAACCGAAGGCATGGGGGTGGAGTGCTGTACCAGCTCCAACCCAGTCCATTCTTGAGTAGGCTTTGGGCCCAGGGATCGAAGGTCCAGCGATCCCAAAATTTCATTAGTCTCCCTCCTACCGGTATCGTTTCACTTGGACTGCCGTCCTGAGGTCTTGCCTCCCTGACCACGACCACCTCTGAATCCCCTTCCCCTTGAGGGGCGCCTAGACGAGCCTCTGGCTGCTCCTCTAGGCTTTGCACGAAAGGAAGAAGACTGTCCTTCGAACGTTGGGGTGAATGTGGTTGACTGACCTGGCACAGCCTGGGGTACCCACTGAAAAGTAGTCGGGGTTTGTGCCACCATCTGGGGCACTGGAGGCAAAGGCAATTGCAGTTGCTGTTGCTGTCTATAAGGCTTGGCTGGCCGAGACGGTAGCCTAGTCCTCATATTCTTCCTCTTTGGTTGAGGACCCTCATCCGGGGAAGATTTTCTTTTGATAGCCAGGCCCCACTTCTGGAGAAGGTTTCTATTCTCCACGGCGGCCTTATCAACAACCTCTTTGACCACATCGGTAGGGAAAAGGTCTTTTCCCCAAATGTTGGAGGATATTAACTTCCTTGGCTCGTGTCTCACCGAAGCCCCGGTGAACACGATCTCCCTGCAAGCTCTCCTTGCCTTGACGAAGCCATAAACGTCCTTCGTCACTGTGGCTAGGTGAGACTTAGCCACAACCATGAACATTTCATGGACCTTAGGGTCACTTGCCATCGTCTCAAGAGTAGTCTGATGAGACATTGAGGCAGCCAGTCTTTCTTTTGTCTCGAACTCTCTTCGTAAAAGAAATTCGGACAACTTGGGGAGGTCCTCGCCGAATTGCCGTCCGGCAATATCAGCCTCCAACTTTCCCACTGAGAATGTCAGATGGACATCCTTCCAGTCCTTGTGGTCCATAGGCAGAGCCAGCGACAAGGGTTTACACTCCTCCAGGGAGGGGCAAGGCTTGCCGGCCTCGATTGCCTTTAGGACAGCCGCAAACCCTTTTTGTAAAAAGGGGAAGGCTCTATCAGAAGAGGACACAAAAGAAGGGAGCTTCTTGCTCAATGCTGCTACCTTCGAATTCGAGAAGCCCCTCTCTTTCATCGAGGATGAAAGTAGGGCTTGAGCCTTAGCATGGTCCATAATAATGACCTCTTTCGGCTCTGTCTCCTCCCTTGAAGCTGGTTCTTTTCTCAGCCGGACATAGCAGTCCGGATATGATGCCTTGCTGGGCCAGAATTCTACCTCCTCTAGGAGAACTGAACCCAGCTTATCCGAAATGACGATCTTACCAGTCGTCATTGGCATGTGCTCAGCATACCTCCATGGGTTAGCATCTGAGCATATGGGAAGGTCTTTCACATTGAGCCTTTTCCGGGGCCCATGTGATTCTGCTAGGGACTGCATACGCAGTTCCATTGCAGCCGCCTTCTCCTGATTCTCCTTCTGCATTTGTTGGATCATTCCAACAATCGAAGAGAGGGCCTGTCCCAGTTCTACTGGGAGACCAGCGGATGTTGAGGGGATGGGCTCCGGCATCTGAACCGGAGTAGCCGACACCTCGTCGACCCCATCCTCTGCGACATCCGGGGTTTGAACTTGATCCTGACCTTCTGCCAGGAGGTCTTCTTCCAAACCTTCGTCCACATCAGACATCCTGTCACACAACTGGATGTCTTGCATCGCATCTGCGACTTCCTCGTCCACCTGGACTAGGTCTTGGGGGATCTCCTCTTGAGGCTGGGGAATCACTGCTTCAGCTGATGCCTGGGGAAAAAGATACGCCCTCATCTTCTCACTAGGAAGATAAGGGCCAGAGGTGTTCTTCTTGAAGCCCCTTACCCAAGTACGGAGCTTTTCCCTAGCTATATCCCTTGATTCTGCCGTTCTAGGGGAATCAAAAGCCTCAGTAATCAGGTTAGTGCATACAGTACATACCTGAGGGTCCCAATACTGGAGATCATCCTTGGAAACAGCGCATGCTGCGTGTCTCCTACAACACTCATGTCCGCAGAGGTTCCTGCTACGGACATTGCAGAAAACATTTCCGCACTTCGGAGGGTCCTCCTGTAAAGAGAAAAAATTTCCATGAGTATCAAGTGAACTATGTATCACTAGATATGCATAGTATAGCATAACAATTCATAAAGGAAAGACACACACTTGTGTTTCCCTCACAACCCATTGCTGCAGCTTTCCAGATAATAAAATCAAAATTGGTTTATCTCTACTAGAGTAACCAATGCAAGGTTTCCAGAGGAAACAGGTGGAGCTCACACCTAGGCAATGATTTTAAAATCCTGGATAATAGACGGGGAAGACTCTGCTTCCTGTCTGAGGGCAACAGCAAAGGGCTGTGCAAGAAAACACAATAGTGTTAGAAGATACAGTGCTGTACCTAAACTTTTACTATAGTTTTCTTCTTACTGTATATACTATACAGAAGAATACTAGTACAGTATAGGAGGATGTGTGCCGGCCTGCCTTTGCCGGCCGGCACACACCACAATTAGCTTTAAAGTATACTACTTAACAGCTATAGGGCGGCAGCCTTCTGGTTCAAATGCCTGTGCCGGCGGCAGTAGCTGCCGGCCAGCAACAGCCAGTGTTGGCCGGCAATGACTGCCGGCCAGTAACTACACAAGGTAGTACCTAGCTGCCGGCCACACTCTTGGTGACCGGCAGACAAGGACTGACATAAGCCGGCCGGCAAAGGTACAAGACCGATGCCAGCCGGCAGCAAAAGAACCAGAAGACTACACCTGCCCGGCTGTCTGCCTCATAGGCCGGCAGCCGGGACAGGTACAGCACTAGAAGAAAATAGAATGGATGCCGGGATAAGAGTGTACACGACCCCCCAAGCCCGGCAACCGAAAGAGTGCATATAAGGAAGGGGAGAAACTTAATTCAGGCTTCCTTGACCAATGCCGTCCGGCTCTGTCGGCAGGCATGGATGAGGGACCAAGAGAGGTCCGGGCAGCACTCGAAAACATAAGACCCTTGCCGGCCAGCATCTCAGCCGGCCGGCAATGGCCTTAGTCAATTCCATATCCCAACCTATACTAGGTCCAGAAGTAGAATGACGTACAGTACAGTAATACCCCTGCCAGCCAGCTCTGCCGGCCGGCAAGGTACAGTACAGTAATGGCATGCCATTACGGAGATAGAGGGGGAAGGGACAAAAGGGTCCTGCCAACCTTGCTTTAGTGACAGATCACCCGCAGCCAAGAACTCTGTCTTAGCCTAAGGGAGATCTAAGGGAAAGGGCCAGCAATACTTGCCAGCTTCCAAAGCACCAAAGCAAGGAAGGCGTTGCTATTCCCAAGGGAAGATTTTATCCTCCCCAAGAACAGCAACAGGACTTAGTCTGGTCGATCACAAAAGGAGGAATCATACTACAGAAACCCTCGATAGTGACCTAAGGGAGCTAAGCTCCCTTTATAAGTGTTAGGTCAGCGAGGGGAACTCTGCCCCAAGCCAGACAACACGGACTCAGACTAAAAAACTCTGTTGTTCTGTCCCTCTTTGAACCAGACTTTGCTGGAACAGGAAGGTACAGTAACACCCTAGTATAGTTTTATCGAAAATAAATTCGGAAAAAACCACTTAGGGATAAGCCCAAGGCTTAAACAGAGGGAAAGGGATTGCATACCTTCTCCGAAGAAAAGAAAGCAACCGGGGAGAATAATAAAGTATACTAAGGCTCCATAACCAATTAACCTAGGCACCAAGAGAATCGATTACCTAATTCACCGAAACTCTCACGTATACAATCTTGGAAATATTCCACACAGTCTAAAATGTATAAAATATAGCCTAAAGCTTTAATAAACTTTTAATTACACTCGGAAAAACCAAAATCATGCATTAAGTACTAGGACCAAACGACTAGGCTACATGGCCTAGCGTAGGCCAGAATGGCGAATACTTCGCCAAATAATACTAAGCACGAAAGGAAATCCTATGTAAAGCTAAATAGCTAAAATTTATTAAGCAAAACAACCAGGAATGTCACTCTGACTAACTAATTTATACCTAGCGAGTGACAGTGTCCAGGACACCTCTGGTAGGCTACGGCTCTTGTATCAAAGATTAATCCTATTAATCACTCAAAATTTTACCAAGAGCCTACATTTATACATAACAGACACTATACTCAACTTATCCGAGGCCAACGAAGACGGAGAAGCCATGAAAAGCTGAATAAATCCAAGATTTGCGAGAAAAACAGGAAAAAACACCGAGTTGTTAAGCTACGCAAAAAGGAATACAGATGGCGCCAGGATTGGCGCCAGGCACGCATACGAATCGGGGGATTGGGAGGCCTTGGGAGCGGCTCCCCCCTTTTTCTTCCCGAATTCGTATCTCGTCAATCTCCCTCCTACGAGACGAACCTCTATTTAGGTAGTAGATTGCCATGTGACGTGTCTAGAATACGTCCTCTGATATGTCGCGATATCCCTTTCACGAGGGATACTCGCTCCAGGAGTTAGAATTCTGGTACCTTAAGGTAAATTCTCTGGGAATATCGCCGTAGTTGTAATATACCCTAGGAAGCTACCCTATAGGAACTTCCATCAGGACGACATGGCTTGAGCCCAAAAATATATATATATGTGTATGTAAATATATATATATATATATATATATATATATATATATATATATATATATATACTATATATATATATATAATATATATATAT
>NW_027172215.1:320614-352224 GCF_036898095.1 Palaemon carinicauda | reverse complement strand
TCACAACAGTGGTGGGTTTGGCTTGCCCGGCTGATGTTCTGGTGAGTATCTATTCTGAGGAAACTCTAACTGAAACCAGACACCTCTGACCTTCAATACCTATCCTACTTTAATCTTTCTTTACCAACTTAAATATATACTATGATACAGATTTAATCTTCCATTTTACTTTACCTAATTTTTATTTACGAATTAACTCTTTTTCCTTGTCCCTTGGTCCTCCTGATAATGGAAAACTGAGCCATGGTTGGCCAAGACGTCCATTTCAATCTTTGGTTACTTTGATAAACGAACATCCAAAAAGTTATAGATTTAATTCTCTAAAATTAAAACCTCTCTCTTTTGAATGATATGTTTGTATTATAAGCATCTAGTACGGGATAGTTAAACTCGAGATATTGAAGAGAGTAACCTATGTTGAGGATATTAGCAAGTGTAAGGTTCGTTCCTGTGTTTCGAAGTTGAAGATCCTTCATTTTTTAACCTTCCTATAATACATTACTCTTCCCATCCATCGCCTTCAGCAAAATTGTCTATATTAACGTAAACTCTTGTCCAACATTTCAGATCCGAAATAGAACCCCAGAGTGAGATGGCTTTAGTAAAGAAAACTTAATTAGGCATAAAAAGTGTATAGTCAAATATGGAGTATCTGAGGTGTGTCGACAGATGATTAAGCTTTTTTCTAGAGTGAATGTTCATGAACTTCGTCACTAAATTTATTGCCAGTGTTGTGCCCTTCAGTGATTATATAGAGCTCCTATCCCCCTCTGCTAATTCTTTGCTGCAAGTTGTAGGGAGACATTTCCGGAAGAAAAACTGGTTCCTACTCAGATTCATCGAAATATAAATTTTTCCGAGTAAAATTATCCTATCATATGCTTCTGTATTAATACCCACTATATAGGAAGAATATTATATATATATATATATATATATATATATATATATATATATATATATATATATATATATATATATATATATATATATTAATATATATATATATATATATATATATATATATATATATATATATATATATATATATATATATATATATATATATATATATATATATGGGTGCTACTATAGCGTGAGGTCTACCGCCAAATGTCGCCTACCCAGGTGGAGGGTGAGGTCTACCGCGTGACCAGCGTCCCAGAGGCCCACACCTAACCATCGAACATGTGAACTGCCCAAATCCATCAAAAACCTGACCTGTCCATATAAAAGGAAGCAAATGGAGCTCCTAAATCAGTTTTCCCTCGGCCTAAAAAGAGATATCAATTGAGCGATCGTGGTTGGACGCTAAAACGATGATTCTGAAGAGAATGCGAGGTGTTGGTCGTTAGCTGTTCCAGTCTCATCTTGATCATTTTTGCTGGAAGGTGATGATAAAAAATTCCAATGATCTATTTGTGTCATTCTTAGAAGATGTACGAAGTGTGTATCGTAGGATTAACCTGTTTGATGTACGAAGAGTGTATCGCTAGAATAAATGTATGGAAATATATGATAACCTGTTTGATGTACAAAGAGTGTATCGCTAGAATAAATGTATGGAAATATATGATAACCTGTTTAATGTAGGAAGAGTGTATCGCTAGAATAAATGTTTGGAAATATATGATAACATGTTTGATGTACGAAGAGTGTATCGCTAGAATAAATGTATGGAAATATATGATAACATGTTTGATGTACGAAGTGAATCGCTAGAATAAATGTATGGAAATATACAATAACATGTTTATTTTTACCTTTATTCCTTTTTTTAATGTAATTAGAAATCCAATTATCTATTTAAGTCATTTCTAAGATATGTTTAAATTAAGTGCTTATTGCTTAAACAAATGTATGAAATGTGTTTTATCTATGAGGGACGAATAACTCGGCAGTAGACCTCACGCTATAGTGCTAACGGGAGGTAGATCTCACGCTATAGTAGCACCTATATATATATATATATATATATATATATATATATATATATATATATATATATATATATATATATATATATATATATATATATATATATATATATATATATATATATATATATATATATATATATATATATATATATATATATATATATATATATGTAAGCTCATACTTTTTCGTACGAGATGCAAAGTTCTAGTGATTACTAAATTAGTTTTATTTATTGTTAACATGCTCCAAGACATATTCCCCCATCATTACATATTCTGTGTATTTTTATACTCAGGCTATATCATTTGTGAAAAATTCTAGGATCATGCTATATATTGTCAAACTATAAGAGTAGTTCAAGCCTAAGGTTTTCCTATGATGAACCCCCACTCATAGATGGCAGAGAATAAGGGTTAGCTCAGCTGTTAGTGGTTAGTATCTTTCTCAGTATATCTGGTTCAATGTTGTTGAGCCTTAGAAAGTCCGACTCTATTCTCAAGGACTGTGTTGTCACTCACCCCTTTCAAAAGTACTTTTAAAAATGGAGACTACAAAACCATAAGCTTTACATGAAACGGATTCATCAGATAAATGTTTGAGACTTATATGTTTGGTTTCTAATCATTTATGTGTATGAATTGTTGTTTTAATTTTATTCTAAATTTATCAGGACACAATTTTTTTTCATTTTTATTTATTATAAAAATCAAATTTTGTTTTGGGGAAATTCATATAATTTGATTTTTATTTTTTAACTCTTTATTCTTTCTTTCTAGTCATAAAAAAAAATAGTTGGAAAACTTCAGCACTGTAGAGCAATTAACAAAGCAATAGGACTTCAAGAATTATCATATTTATGATATACTATTTTATCTATATACTATATCAGCTGTTCAATCTTCAATCTCGATTTATCTTAATCTTTTTACGAGGAGGTCCGTAATCTTAATTACCTTTATTTTCCTCTTCCTTACCTCTTAGTCCTCGAGATATGATGAGAGAAAAGCTCTGGTTGGTCAAGTCGTCCATTTTTACCTTTTGTCTTATTTAGGTTACTTTGATAAACGGACATCTGAGAACTTATATATTCATTTATCTAAAATTCAAACCTTTTATTTGAGGGATTATGTGTTGGTAACATAATCCCCTTGGTACGGGACAGTTATATCCGAGAGAATGAAGAGAGTAAATCAATTTACAGCATAAAGCTTTTATCTTTTGCTTTGAAAGTGAAGATTTATATCATAACTTCCTTATAATACATTCCTGCTCCCATCAATCGCCTTCAGCAAAATTGTCTAGATTAACGTAATTCCTGTTCAGTATTTCACTGGGATCGCTAAAATAGTTCTCGAGAGTGAGATGAGTTTTGTAATGACAAAATTAATTATTTATGTGTGGAGTTTTATAAGTCTCTGGATAGATGATGGAGCTTTTTTATTTGCCTTCATTTAAGGTTTGTGAACTTCATGGCCAAGATTATTGCCAGGGTGTATTTTTTATGTATTTTGTGCAATACTATATGCACTATGAGTATTAAGAGTAATGTTGCATAGTATTGCATTGATAGAACGTGTTTCAACATAGTTCAAAAGTGTAGCAGCGTATGTTGTAAAGGATTTAATCATTAATTAGTTGTCCTAAAGTTAGGATGTGATTCTTCTTACTTTTGCATTGCAGTAGGATCCCGAGTTTTGAGAGTGATGGTCATTTATGTTTTTTGTATGCATGTGTGCGAGTTTTGTTTACATACTTTCACTCGAGAGTCACAAGTTCTTAGACAAGTCACAGAGTAGAGCTGTAATCTAAGCTTCAAACATTAAACGTATTTCAATAAGAAGTCTCTGATTTTATCCCATCCAACCAGAAGACAAGTCGGCAAAGATGCTGGGATAGGAATATTCTTAACTACTGTATTACTATTCCAGGTATGTTAGAAGGGGTTATTTAATTTAGGCATTCTGGGAGTTGTTCTTGTGCTTTATTTCCTTATGAAATGACGTTTTTCATATGGAATTACTTGTGTTTCAAACGTCTTTACAAGTTAAATAATATAGTTTCAGTAAAATACCATAACTAAGAGCATTCCATTCACATCAGGAACACCTCTTATTTTCTTCTGTGGAGATTTAGGAATCTTATTTTGAATACTTTAGCTGCGTAGTGAAGGGAACTATAACACTGACGCAACAAGCGGAATTAGTTCTTAATCTAAAATAAAGTAAAATAACGCTTACAGTACACCTTGTGGGCTTTACTGAAAACACTACTCTTTTCCCAGAATTTATCTTAATCATTGAGTAGAATAATCTAGATTATTAAAAGATCGGCTTCAGTTGGATGACTTGACCAACATGAGACAAATTAGTCCCTCCCAGAAACCCTTTAAAAAAACAAAACCCTCAAAAAGAGGAAACTGCATCTGGCATAATGATGAGACATATTATCATGCATTGTCTCTATTACTGCCAATTCATCTTGTTTGGCTGCTTTTAAACCCATCGCCATCAAAATCCTCACCAGAGTCCTCTCCTTATCCTCGACCCCCACCTTCCTGCAGCTTCTGCAACAACTTCACATTCCAGCCATCTAGCAGGGATAAGCTTTTTGCGTAAGCCTACTCCTTTTTTCTCTGACTAAAATAAAAAACTTCTCTCCTCTCTCAGTGTCTCCTACTTACTGGGATTCACTGCTATCAACACTTTTTCTCTGACTAAAACTTTTTCATTTCGTTGACCTACAAAGGAAACTCCTTTTTTGGGTTACTTCCATCCCTTTCATGTCTAATGTCAAATCCCTCTTAAAGTAATTCATCCTCCACCTTTTCATGTTCCAGTTGCCCCTTTCAAAATTCACCCCTTGCTTTTCAATGTTGCAGTTTTGTCCTCCTTTTGGGAGACCAAAGTACGAGGTTCTACGCAGTCGTGAAGCATGTTGCAACTCTGATTTGTTGGTAGCGTCTCTTGCCCAGTAAAGTAGATATCACATATATAAAGTGTATAAATATGTCAGGAGTAGAGCATGCCATGTACTACTGTATTTAAATTAATATATTTTTTACTTAAAAATGTGATTCTGCTAAAAAAAGGACTGAAGCGGGAGATATACACAAGAGGAGTGAAGATGCCACAAGACAGAGGCTGAGTGACGGGCAGCGTTTCCATTTCTGATGTAAAATATGCGCTACATGAACTCCCAAAATACATCAGAAAGGAGCTATTTTTTTACAATAAAACAAAGATAAACCTGAAATTGTTTTAATAAGTCAACTTACAAAGAAAGACTCTGGAGGGCAACTTATGCAATTCGCTAAGTCGTGTTCAAGACATGATACTAAATAGTTCTCTTACTATTCATATCAATAAGTAGATGTTACAAATATGGCAGCGAAATGTTGTTCCCCAATAATTTAGAAATTCACTATTTGAGGATTATTTACATGGAAGTTTTATTTCTATTGAAAACTCCCAAATCAAAAAAACTTCCAACAGTCTGGTCTTCACAGAAGCAGTGTAGGTGAACTTCAACTCATTTGAAGGAGATGCAGCTGCTGCGAAACCTTTTCGTTAATGCAGGTAAATTACAGAAGAAGAAGAAGAATAAGAAGAAAACTCCAGTTTCTGAGAAAGGATTTGGAGAATTCATCCTTCTTCCTTCGCTTCATGATCAGAAGAGCCAGGTAAAGCTTGCACTTCTGCAAGTCAGTGTGATTGGTTCTACACCAGAAACGAGCTTGTCTAGTGTAGAAGTAGAGGGCTGGGGTCTGGAGATGCCATTGGCAACCTTCTCCTTGTGTGACAAGCCCTTGAATCCTATGTCACTGGAACCTTCTCCTCTTCCTCCCCCCCCCCCCTTCCTGTGGTGTTAACAATTCCTCCTCAACAGGTTGTGTAGTGAGCCTAACTACTACACAGACAAGTGTCTCGTCCTGGCCTCTGTTACTCAAGTGTAGAATGAGAGGTAAGGTAAAACTTGAGAGATTTTTTAGAGAGAACAGCAAGTTATTGATAAAATCCTATAATTAAATGGATGAAAAAAATTACGAAAAAGATAAGGTTATCCTAAACAATTATCAAAGTGTATTATTTGTGAAGTGCTCACATAGAAACATTAACTTTAATGAAAACCTACCAGTCAAAGGTAAGGAGTTTTTCCAGGATATTTAATCAGAATTTAATGTATTTTTTCTTTCTTAAAAGTTACAGTATCTTTGCCAGGATTTATCCTTATGAAATGTAAAACCTGAAACCTCTGACAAGTGATAGGTATGACATCTAGGCTATATTCTACTAAATTGTGCTTAGAACTTTTGTTGTGGCCGGTTCAGTTAGCATACAGTGCCAATTATAAGTTGTGTTAATCTCACTAGAGACAATGAGTCAATAAAAAAACATTCCTATTCATAATATCTATTGTTTCTTAGTCATCAATTATAATGAATATAATTTATAACATCTATTATTAGTTGAAACCCAACTTTCATCAGTAAAATTGTAGATGAGAAGTTATCTCTTTCTTCCTACGATGCCATATCAAATTGTAAGGCTCCTATGATATATGACGGGATTGAAAAGGTCGAGGTCAGTGTCATTAAAGGTCACTCAGTCTTGGTGACCTTCTGTAACAACAATGGACCTCACTCTGATTCCCCAAACGTCTTCGCCGACAACCTGAGGCACAGGAAATTCTCCATAATGTTCTGAAATATTTCATTTAAGAAAAAAAAAATAAAAACTAACGGATTCCTGTTACTGGTGATTTAAACACATCCAAAGTAACGGCAAAGAAGCAAATCATTTGTCTAATGTGTTGCTGTTAAACTGAACATTAGTAAACACCACATTGAATATTGCAGGTACTGAGATAGACAATAAGAGCTTTACCCTAAAGACTTATTTACTTCATGATTAATTAGACAATATTTTTGGGAATCACTCGCTACCTTCGACCATTGATCATTCAATAATAATCATCTTTCTATGTAAATAATTCTTCACCTAAATGGATTATTGAAGTTGATTCCAATTATGTCAAATGAAGATACATTTCATAAGTGCCTACAGTGCTCCTCATTTGGTAGATATGGAATAGGACATTAGCTTGAATTGGGAGGCATTGACTGTAAGCAAGTTAACGTCGAGAATTGAATCTCGTTATATGTGAAATTATCATTGCAATTTCTTTCTTGCAATTTGTTGGCAAAACCATATTAAATTTACTTAGAAAAATATGAAAGCCAAATTACTCATACCTTATACCCTGGCCGTCGATATACAAAGGCCCAATACTCATATTTGTTTATGTATTTATTTATATATGATAAAATAACCTTCATTATGAACGTAATCACCGGTGAAATGGTGATTGATACAAAAGAACCTGACATTACACCATAACCCAACTTGGGATGCAGAAGAGGAAAGCACTTGTGGGTTTTTAAGAAGAAGGACCCATTGTTTGGCAAAGCCTTATTTTCAAGATACATGTGAATAAAAAATTGCACTTTAATCATTGTAGTTAGCCGTGTGGAGAAATGTATTTATTTATTTTGAGTGGGAAACTTAATATCATGGGAACTTAAGATGCTTAGAACAATAAACAGAAAAGGGATTAGGCCTACCCCTGCAATGATTGAACCAGGCCTATGTTAGCTGATTATTGAAGCTAAAGATACATTATGTAAGTAAGCTTAAAATTATATGATGTGTCCTAAGCGAGAGGGGGGATGGGCTCTGAAACTAAGGACAGTTGTAAGGACATGTATATATTTAGGTTATTAAAAATCCTAATGAATGGTTATACATCTTCATTTCAAAAGGATTGGCATCTTATTCTGTAGGTACAGGTTTCACTACTTTAGGTTTGGTGGTATTATGACGAGAGACTAGACTCTCCTAAAAATAAAACAGGTCCAAGATTCTGTATTGAAATGATTAACATATACTCTGGTGATCCAAGTCGAATGAATATCATCAATAACATAATTACCGGAAAAAAAATTCAAGCATATGAACTACACCCGTGACCCACGGAGACTTTTATGTGTATAGGTTACTTTTCCTAATTTTCTTCAAAATAAAATGGTACATATTTTATGGTTGTTATTTTACATATATTGATATATTCACGTTACAATATCACTAAACTATAACAAAATTTGAATTTTTAGTAATTTTCAGCTTTGATCAAATAAAGTTCCCATACACAAGCTCATATGGCATATTGTGGTCTAACGGTATTTTACGTTGGTATAAAACTTCCTCAAAATGTTAACAAAGTCTTTATATTATGAAATGATTTTACGTGGCTTAGCGCTGTGAATTTATCTACAATCTGTGATGAGTAGTTTTAGACATTCTTCTTCTGGACGTAGACTATATTATGTGATGTGGCTTCTCCCCTGATGCTTGAGAAGTTTTTGATAACGGTGGTGTAATGTCATGACCTTTGACCTAAACTGGTTCTGTTCCTTCGTCTTCCAGTTTAGTTCTGTACTCTAATCTAAGAATGTAACTTCTCTCTCTCTCTCTCTCTCTCTCTCTGTATATATATATATATATATATATATATATATATATATATATATATATATATATATATATATATATATATATATATATATATATATATATATATATATATATATATATATAAACAGTTAAGGGGGACAATGAAAAAGTCTCTGAAGAGCAGCCTGTGCTCTATTGATTTATAGTAAGTTTGGTCTTGTTAGGTATGACAATGGGGATATTCTTGTCTAGGCCTATTTACCTTCATACTTAGAATCTTGCCAACAGTTCATCATATACAGTACACTGTCTATGGGTAACCTGAAAAGGATTTTGAAATATATATTTTCTAATACCTTATTAATTCTACGTCATAATTCAGAATTTCGACGTTTCTTCATAACCATAGTTTTCTTCCAAGAGAAGTAAAGTATGCCAAACACATTGCAGGGTTATTGCTACCCACCATACAGAAACATCAAACTTAGACTGATAAAGTAATGCAATATGGGATCCTATTTCAGATTAGTAATAATATAACAAGTTGTAGCTAATTATGATACTTTGATAATGACTCACACGGCTGACGTGCACAGCCCATCCCTGTTCACCTGACAGCAAAGCAATCCACTGCAGAGCAAGAACCCTTTGAGTGGTGGCAAAGCAGCAGCTTTCTCTGCGGACACTTTTCAAAATAGTTGTATAAAAATCAAGTCGATATAGAAAATGTAGCTTGAGATAGGTACATGTGTTAATAATAGTAAAACCAGAGTTTTGCCGACCATAATAACAATAATAAATGTCACTCACATGCAGTAGTGAGTTAAGGGCAATAATGCTTCCATGTCATTTTAGAATCAATATTGTGATTTTGCCAAGGAAAGCCTATTATGTCCAGATATCACATATATTCGCATGAAATATCATATTTTACCACAAGCAGGAAAGAACAATGGTGGCTGTTTTTTTTAGGCACAGATGATCTGTTGAAGGCTCTTTATAAATGATGGCAAATTAAGACCCTTTACTTACGAACATTCCAAGAGGAAGATGTTTTTGTTTTGAAAAGAGTCTACACGATGTAAAAGAGATGCGCAGAATATCAGAGACGAATACACGTAATGCCATTCTATTTTAATATGTTCATTTGTTATTTTAGTATCATCAAGATGTATATAAAAAGAATCATTAGAACCCAAAAACCTTATTCCTTATTCCATATTTGTGATGTTTTATTCACACTTAATTCCCGGGTGTCCTCTATTTTTCCCAAGCTCTTTCTATTTACCCAGGCACTTTTTAGTGCGACGGGGCTGACGCATCAGGAGTTGTGTCATGCTTCAAGACTGCTTAAATATAAGGCATAGTCCAAATGTTAAAAGTCATTCAGCATTAAGATTATACGATAAGATATTATGAAATGAATATAATTTTAATATATATGGACCATAATTTCAAGTCAAATACCATAATTTGTAGAGTCCTGTACCATAATTTGGGTTTGCTGGCATGGCAACCCTGACTATCCCAGTCTCTTCTACTCACTATGACTTGCTACTATAAAACTTTCTCTACCACTTGCTATGAGAGAAGCCAGTTGGAAAACAAACAGGGTTGAGACTTAGTCGCAGAGTAAGGTGAGGATATGGTTGGTTGCATGGAACGTAGCATCCAGGTAAGTAAGGGTACGGCTCCTGAGTTAGGTTAGATGGTGCTGTTGTGTTTTACGAGGAGCCTGTCATTTTGAAAAGCCAGAAGACCACCTTGACAGGACCTGTGCAAGGAAAAGTAAATCGACGTCCCTGTAGTCACGCTCTTTGGGCTGAGCGACTTCAACAAGCGTGCATTCTCCGTGTAGCAATTGCTATGTCGGCTGAATTAAGAGGTGGGGCAAAAGCTCTGGGCAATCTGGGTGTGTTTGTGTCCAGAAAGAGCTTTTGTATATTAGCTGCTGCTCGCTTGTTAGATGGACCTGTTGAAAATTCTCAATGATACTGCCTGCCGCATATAGTGATTGTTATTTCCTTTCCTCACAGGACTATTTTTCCAACAAGGGATGTAGCTTATATAGTAATAATAATGAATCTATGCATTCAAAGTTTGCCAAATAAGGTTTGAAACTCTGAGTTTTGGCTTTGCTAACTTATACGGTATATTTTATTGAGGCTCGCTTGCATATAGAATTAGAAATTATATTTCGAGAGAGAGAGAGAGAGAGAGAGAGAGAGAGAGAGAGAGAGAGAGAGAGAGAGAGAGAGAGAGAGAGAGAGATTTCATGTAATTAAAAACTGAACATCAAAATAAGTAGTTATACACATTTGAAATTTTTATCATGAAATTAATTAAATGATAGTTATAAAAACCCTAAAAAATTCGCTTTTGATAACATAAATGATGCAAATTTTATATAACATTAAACGTGATTTAATTACACGATGAGGAAAGTGGAGGCTATGGCTGGAACCCCTCTAATCTTTAGTATTTACTGTGTTAATCAAATCCTTTGCAAAGAGAATTAAGGAAATCTCTTAAATGTCGCTTGCTGTATTACTCAGATTATTTGAGTATTTCATCATCCAATACTGGAATACATGATCTATTTCTGATTGGTTTCTAAGACACATGGCCAATTTTATCACTTAAAAATAAATGCTTTAAATGTTTGGTTGATGTATAACTACAATCTATCCTGGCCTATTCCAAGAAAGCATGTTGTATAAGATCACAATGGACATTGTTGTATCTTGGCTGAAAAAAGGTAATCTTAGTTAATAAGCTACAGGTAATATCCGACTTTGCCAGTTTTTGGTGAATATAGTTCACAGGGAAAAGCCTAAACTTTACTATGACTTGTCAAATTGATTTACTTTAGGGAGAAATATTATTTGTGTTGGGCTGAAATACGATGGGAAACTATTGTAGTTTTACAATTTAAGAAATATTAGGATTTAAATTTACCTTGCTAGTTGAGAAGGAAACAGAGTTGAGACTTAGTCTGAGAGTAAGCTGAGAATACGGCTATTAGGTTAGATGGTATTCTTGTTGTTGTCTTTTATATTGTAGTTCTTCAACCATACCATAAGTTATGAAATTTGACACGCATTTAACAAGTTATCACGAAAAAACACATTTTAAAGTGGAAATAAACACCACCTAATCTATTCCAGTAGCTGTATCCTTACTGCTCCGAAGGCTACGCCCCCTGCAACCCCCTTAGAATCCCCTATGCTTATCTTACCCTATGCATATGTCTCAGCTCTGTGTTTGTTTCCTAACCGGCTTCACTCCTGGTTCCTAGCTTTATATTATTGTATTTCAGAGCAAAATAAACATCAATACTGTATCCCCAAAAAGAAAATTGATTTGATAATAATAAAGTTTATGCCTGCCCCAAACGAACTACATTCACCCTGCAGAATTGAGGGCTGTAATGTCATATCAGCTGGTTATTGGTGTTCTTGTAGTGATGGAGTTGGTTATTGACAAATTAGGAGGTGTCTCAACAGTGACCCAGGGCAAGGTATGTTTTGCCACCTTTGATGTTGCTTTAGGCTTGCCTCACATGAGAGGATTTTTTTCCATACAAGAAAATGTTTGTTTTTCAGGCAGCATGTCTTCACTGGATCAGATTTTTCACAAGTGGTCTTGTTGTTTCTGTAAATCACTACACCAAAACTATGTGGGTTACCACACAGCTAGTAGATCACTGCTACTAAGAAGAGCTTCTGAGCGGGCATCGTGGGAAGGGCTTCATTGATTTCTAATCAGAGCACTCATCTAAAGTGACCCCCAGTTTCTCAAGAAATTGTGCATAGACTTAGTGGTGAGAGGGATGAGTTCCCTTTGAAGACACAGTCTTTCATTCTGTGTTTGCTGGATGCAGTCATGTGGTTTTGGAAAAACTGTATTATTGACAAATATGTTGTGATAAGAAGCTTTAGGGTTGGGAGACAGAAGTGGACAGGTAGATTGTCAAAGAGATTTTAGTTCCATGAAAGACAAGGCTAAGGTGATTATCTTTTCTCTAATGGTGATAGACCGGTGAGAATGTGTCTCTTGTGGATTTTAATCTTATAGGTTGGTTTTGACAAAATATTGGGGCCAAATCAACTAGTGAACTATAAGGGCCAGACTTTTTCTCTGTAAGATTGAAATTTGGGTTGAGCTTGGCACTATAGATTGTGCCCTAAGATATTAAAAACTATTGAATCAAGATGGAAAAATTAAGAGCGTAACCAGTTCTTATAAAGATGAATCGATAGCCTTTACTGGTGTGGTAATTAGGCACTTGATGACATTTGGGTTCATTACAAAGTCCCCTGAGTTACTCGGTAGAAGAGCTGTTTTAGAATTGCAAATGCTAAGAATTGAAGGAGTTAATGTTTCAGAGGAGTAATAAGGTCCCTGAAGTTACAGATAGGCTTACAAGGTAGGAATTATTTTCAGTTTTTGTTACGTAGGTGGGTCATTATTCTATAGCTGGAAGGTTTGGGCTCACTTCACGTGAGTGGATTTTTTCCCTACAGGAAAATACACGCTTGTTAGGGGGCATGTCTTCACATAAGTATATTTTTCAAGAGAGTTCTCGTAGTTCCTATAAGCCAATACATCAAAAGCGCACGTCCTAGCAGTGCACACAGAGAGTAAATCCTTTACGCTCGGAAACTCTTTGAATCGAGCAATGAGTGAAGTGCCTTTTTGATCTTCATTTATTTCTAATCTTCCTAGCATCAAACCTTTTATGTGAAGATTTGCATTTAGCTACATGTTATGAAGATCCTGGAGGTGAGCAATCCATGTTGATAATTAGTAAGGAAATTGAGAGAGTAAAGCTAGACAATCCTGTCAGAGGAAACTGAAATAAGGAGCTGTAGAGATTATAATTAGGAGACTTTGCGAATATTGGATGAAATGATCACAAAGTTTGGATCAAGTATCATGGTTTAGGTGGTGCCTACTGAGAAAAGTAAAAGCTGATATTCTGATGAGAGTTAAGAAAAGTTGGTTGGTGAGTAGTGTGCAAGTCCTGTAGTTGTACTAACAGAGTTGCTAAATGAACACCTTATGAGAATTGAGAGAACACTCTATTTAGCCAAAAAGTTGGATACTGAAGTTTCCAGAGAATGTGTGAAGAATGTGTTTTGTGTTGTGATATTTTTCAGTCCACAGATCCTCACTCCTGTGATGCAAAAAGTAGGTGAATTAAGTGAAGTGACACCACCTAGCTATTGATGTTACTCATTACAGACAGATAATTTATATACTTTATTAGTGGTTGACTGTGGTCCAGGTCATTCTGGAAAAGAAAGGAAGCTAATAGGAGGTTTTTCAGAGTGAAATCTTCCTAGAACTGAGCAGCGATCCCGGAGCATAGCTTAGTCGCTGCAGGTCACACGTAGTCGACGGTTGACAGGGGTTTGGTCACGTCTTGTTCTCCCTTGGTTGCACATGATTGAGGAATAGTCTTCTCTAAAAAAAAAAAAAAAAAATTGTTGCTTGATTTTTTTATGTTAAAACAAAACCGAGCCTGGTCGCAGGGATTTTGCCTGTAACCATGGAAGACCATAGCTGCGATCACAGTCGCACGTGGTCGTGTATAATTTTTCTAGATCTTACTCTGTGAAAGGACTACTTAAAGAGGGATGCTAAAGAAATATCAACTAAGTTGAATAATATCTATTTGGAAAGAGAGCCAGTTGATGAACTATCTATCATCGGAGAATGGTATGTTGGAAAGGCCCTTGAAGTTAAAAGTAAAAGTGTGCAAGCTGTGAAGCTGTCTGTGTAGGAGGTAACTAATGATAATGAATTATCTGAAGCAGAATGGAGCACTTTTCTGCACCTACTACGTTACATCAACTGAAGTAGTGTGGATACCATAATCACAGTGTTGTGGAGAGAGCACCAAGGAATCTGGATCTGAGAATATCAGTAAACAAACACTTCTTAAAAATAGATATAAATCTTTTTTTATATAAAATTATTATTTTTCGGATTATTTTCATATCATAATATTGTTTAGATAAATATTAAGCAATTTCATGTCATTATTATTGAATATTTTCATAATAATACTTTTCTGTGAATTTTAATGTTTGAAATACAGTTTGTTCTTTTCTGAAGACGCCGAGGCTGAAATCTACGGGCCAACCAAGGGAAAGTGTTGGCTTTAATACCCCAAGAAGAAGAAGAGGCTTTAATGTTTAATACCCCAACAACAACGCTGAGGTTGAAGGTCTTATCTGTTTCAGACATTATCTTTGCGGGGTAAAAAGCACCTATGTGCTTTTCCTACACTGAGTGATTCATAATGGTATGATGTCGGACAGCAAACTAGATTCCTGCCTATAATGTCATATAGTGGAAACATATAAGGGTTTCATTGTATATTATTCCATTCTAATGTAACCTAGGGAAAAACTACTGTTTCTTATAGAAAAAATTACGCTCTCTTCGAAAATGACACTCGTTCCCGTCGCAAATTAATAGTTTCAGAAATAAATGTACATCTATATCCTCCAATAATGGGGGACCCCAGTGGGAACTCGGGGTTTTGGGTGGGGAAAACATACTGGGGAATCGATATATAAACGTAAAACATTTCCTTCTTTAAATTATAATAACTGGAGGAAAATACAAAACAGCATATCTGGATAAACTTTGGAGGCGCCGTTACAAAGATTGTGTCATGAAAAAATACAGTAACCAGTGCTGCCAACGTCCGATGTAGATCAAATGTTATTTTGTGACCTGTCATACTACTAGGCTAGGTTAGGTGGGTTTGTTAGGTTCTGTGCCCTTTTTGTACATTTTATATATTGAGTAAAACTTATATGGAGAAATTATTTAATATATGGAAATATCTATCATTACTATCTTTAGTAATGTCAACGTGCCGTTGGTAACTCTGTGTACCATACGTCAACGTTGGTGTGGAGAATTTTTCAATGGTTACGTTCTGAGTGGGAACTTAGTCCGGGAAAGTCTCCTTATAACAGTTACATAAAGTTCAACAGGGGAGGATAATGAGCACTTACTCTCGGGGCACAAACACCCTGCTAATACTTTACTGTCACAATTCACTAACCATCACTCTAAATGCAAAAGGGGGAAATTTTACTGTCCAGAGGCCGAAGCACTCCACACGTAGGATTAAGAATAATTTATGGCCTACTCTAGCTTTGTCAGGTCTATAGTCATTTCATTCTCAGGCTCTGTTCCGGCTCCGTCCCAGCTACCCCAATGAAATGCTGGACAGTTATTTTACGTTAATGTAAGGTAGACAAAATCCAAAATGGGAGCAGTGATGTAAAGTAGTTTAAAAGTTTAAAGATAAGGATCTTTACCTTCGAAGCAAATATATTAATGCAAAGTTCCTCGCTGTTACCACCTATAGACTTACTTAGGTTTTCTCTTTAAATACTGGGTACTTTGTCCCGTGATTAACTATTCATTTCACACATTAAAATAAATGAGGGAGCAAAAATACTAAAGAGGTTTAATTAACCTAATATTGATTTATTTCACAAATTTACATGAAAGAAACGGACATCTTATTAACACAAAAAATGGTATCAAAAGAGATGCCATTCAAATAATGAAAATGATGAGTTAGACACGTGGTCTGCAACAATCAAAATAGGGTCTGGCACGTGGCCCACGTGACCCAGAGACTATGTTAGTCTCAAAAGGCAAAAAATTGTATAGAAAAAATATATACACACAATCCCACCGCACACAGTCCGAATAGTGTAATTAGCCAGGTACCCTATCAAGTTAAAATTAGTCTAAGCTAATAAAAAATGGGGGAAAACTAAATGGCCATTGTTGTAGTACCTGCACTCCTTTGAAGTTTAGTCCTATGCCCGAGATAGCTGTTGACCTGGTTGTTGCACTAATTGGCACGCTGCACTCTTGCCTGGCTCACCCCAAGAATCTCACTTTGGCTGCAACTAGGTACAGCTGGTTCCTCTTCTCAATCTCTCCGACCGGCAGCAACAGAACTCGTTGGTGAGACACGTTTTGGAAGAGGGGGATGGGGGTGAGCCAGAAGTGGCCGGGTTCAATGACCAGGCAGGTCAGCAGGCCAGGGCAGCTCCTCGTAGAATGGGCTCGACACTACGGTCGAAGAGATCACCTGGCTTCACCTTTCCAGACAAGTGAAGAGCTTGATGCGCATGGTAATCCATTGGGGTTGCCATATCGGGACTTCAGGACAGGGCAATATATTGTTGAAAGGAGTGCAGAGGAGGCAGGATTTTGTACTAAATACTCAGATAAATCTTGCTGCTCTGAGGGAGGTTATATATACAATAATCCTACCTATTCTGGCTTGCTAAAAATTAATATTTAAAATGATTAATTAGCAATGGACTGGTACGATGGGCATACATCTTAAAATTAACAAACCTTAATTGGTATTGAGAAATATAAGATGCATTAATTCAGCAGTATTGAAATTTATATTTAGAATTCAGTTTAGGAATTTAATCTCAACCCATGTAGTTTAAGGAAAGAACCAACATACGCCGGGGTTACCACTAAGGCCCTCTATCGTGCGTATCTACGCTGTGACGTCACGAGCATGGCGTGCGCCACTGTCAACAAGTTTAGGTTAGTCCTCCCTATGTTTCGTGAAAGAAAACTAGATGTAGGAGAGAATGTTTAAGGGGTAGCTATAGTATTAGTAGAAGAGAGCTAAAAATACGAATGAAAGAAGAAGTGAAGAAAATTCTTCACAGTTGGTAACACTGTGTATTATTGGTAACGTTTCTATTGTTGTCGTTCGTTCGTAAGAGAAGTGACACCATTCATCTTAAAGTTATCCGAATTGGTTGATCTGTTTGTTTCCCATTGAAATGAACATCAAATTCGCTTAATTCACGTTATTTACTATAGGAAAACAATTATATTTCGTTTCCCCAGTATGTTTTCCCCACCCAAAACCCCGAGTTCCCACTGGGGGTCCCCCAATATAGATATAGATGTATATATATTTCTGAAACTATTCATTTGCGACGGAAACAAGTGTCATTTTTGAAGAGATCGTAATTTTTTCTGTAAGAAACAGTAGTTTTTTTCCTAGGTTACATTAGAATGGAATAATATACAAAATTACCCATATAAGTAGGTTTTGATATCAAATAGGGATACGAAAGTTATGTTGGGAGACTTCAAGAAAAATATGAGCTTTCTTACAAGTTACAATGCTGAAGAAATGGATACAAAATGGAAAAAAACTTCATTACGTGAGATACTTTTTGTTCGTTATATGCCAATTTTACTCTCTTTTTATAATGCCAATATTTTTATTATATTGACAGTAATTGTGGAGAATATTCTTCTTTTTGAATTTCTTTGTTGGAACTTGTTGTTTGAGGGTATCCTTCGAATGTAAGTCAGGACAATTGAAAAAAAGTTTAATTAAGGGTCATTAATAACTTGACAAAATAATAAACTGGTTCCCTTCCAGAATCTTTCTCCCCAACTTGACCTTGTTGAAACAACTTCAGCTTTATCATAGTTATATCTAGAAAAGTGGTTTTTATTGTATTGTATTACAGGGCAATGTAACCTAGGGAAAAAAATAAATTTTTCCATAGAAAAAAAGTTCCACTGTCTTCGAAAATGACACTCGTTCCATTCGCAAATGAATAGTTTCAGAAATATATATATATATCTATATCCTACAACAATGGGGGACCCCCAGGTGGAACTCGAGGTTTTGGGAGGGGAAAACATACTGGGGAAACGGTATATAATAGTAAAACAATTATTTCCTTCTCTATACAAAACCTTCTTGGATGTATAATAAACCGTTGAAAAAATATGGTAATATTGAGCTGCGCAATCTAACATTAGCAATGTTAGCGTAACATGCTAACATTAGCAGTATTTTAGTTCATTTTTTGTCATTCTACGGGACGGTTGTAGTCGCTCTCGTTCGTTCGTTTGTATATAGCAGGTTTCGACCTTCTGCGCTTATGCTCCTCCTCCACCAATAGGATTTCTTCTTCTCAACCGCCAAATTTAACTATTCAACTTCACCTGCTTTATTCAAGTATATGACTTGATGCAATACAATTATACCATTCCTTTTATGTAATACCCTCGTATACATATTATTTTTGACCCCACAATTAGTCGTTTTATTATCCGATACCTTATAAAATTACCTCATTTTATATTCCAATTAAATATTATTTATCATACACTTGCTCTGGACAAATTTCCTATTCTAGCTCATTCATGTGTACTCTCTAGACTCCATTGCTTTTCCGTTAACCAATCACGAACCCATACGTATGGAAAGTTTGCAGAGAGCGGGGCGGTTAAATTTTCCCTACTCCCTTCCCTTATCTCTTCAGTTGGTCTCTTCATACCCCTTCCAACAAATCCTTTTCCATGGAAACCTTTGTCCTAGTCAGGTCTTTGTTATTTCAAGTGAGTTTTTTTTTCGTATTTTGCGATGGAAGTTATAGAAAAACTTAAAAGCATTTGCTAAATTTCATAGGCAATTTTTTGATATGTCAACTAATGTTGATAATTTCCTTAAATCACATAATGTAATACCCCAACGTTCACAGTGTCCCAAATGCCGTTCATAGAAGTTAAGACGTCACAGTCTCAACACACCCGGTGACCCACAAGTTTTGTCGTCCGGGTCATAAAAGTAAGCAATTAATTTCTTTGATTTCAATGTTTTTAGCGTGCGCAGCTCAACATTACCGCTTGCCAGTACAAGTTTGTGACCTGGGAAAGGTGTCCAGGAACTTGCCCCCGGGTAGGGGTTGTGACCTGGGAAGGGGGTCTGGGGGCTTGTCCCTGGCCGGTGTTGTTACCTGGGAACTACTAGGTTAGGTTAGGTGGGTTTGTTAAGTTTTGTACCCTTTTATATAGTGTGTAAAGGGTACATGAAAAATACTTTAAAATACATATTAGCATAGCATTCTTAAAAATTTCAACAGGAAATATATGTTTTCATGTAAAAAAAAAACCTGATTTAACCGGTTTTCAGCTTCATTTCATCTGCAACAATAGCAACCAGTTCGGCTACTTGAAGTTAGTCGAACTGGTTGTTCTGTTGGTTTGCGGTTGAAATAAAGGTCAAATTTGGTGAAATCACGTCATTTCCTACAGGACAACATATATTTTCTTTTCGAAATGAGAATCTGTAATACAGTAAAACTCTACTGAATTTAGGAAGTATGGAGACAGTAACAGAGTAGGAGATTTGGCATTGCTAGTGAGAATAAAGATTTATGAGACAGTAGTAGTACCTAGAATATTTGCAAATATTAAGACATGGAGTGTAATAAAAGAAAAAGAAAATGAAAGACCTAGAAAGTATAAGCACAGAATTACGAAAAGAAATGTTTGAAGAGGTTGCTACCACACCTTACTGGGGGGTAATGGCAGAAACAGGAATATGGTGAGTTAAGAATAAAATAGAGTATAAAAAGGTGATGCTATTTCATAACATCATAACATCAGATGACAAACGGCTAGTTAAGGAGGTTGTGGAAGATCGTTGTTGTTGTTGTTGGGGTATAAAAGCCAACACTTGTTGTTAGCACGGGCCTTTCCCTTGGTTGGCCCGTAGTGTGGAAGATCAAATAAGAGAATCATATGGAGAATGTTGGGGAAAAGCATCATATAAATATGCAATGAATATGAAATTAAAATTGAAAAAAGAAATAAAAAGTAAAGGGGTAAATATTAAAAGAAAAATAGAAAAAAAGAAAGCAGAGAGGACCTACCTGAGGTTTGTGAATAGTAATGGTAAAAGAGATTACAAAGGAGAACTTAACACTAATGAGGTCGTAATAGTTATGAAAATCAGGTTAAATATCTTAGAACTTTAACCCTGGATAGGTACGCTCCTCGGACACCCCTTTAAGGGTATACTCGGACGCGAACGACCCCGACGCCAAAAAAAATTCTTGAAAAATCAGTTTTTGCAGTAACCTCCTTTTTTCTTTTGCCAAAAAAATACTTCAATGAATGCTTAAAACAACTGTAAAGATAAATACTACTCATCTGCAGAAAAACTATTTATTATAAATATTTTAAAAAATTAAGTAGAAAAAAAAAGACCTGACATAAAAATTCATAAAAAAAAAGTTTATACATATATACACAAATCCTTTTAGGAATTGATTCTTGAATGTTTAGGACACATCTTGATGTATTTTGGATGAAGTCAGACCCATGGAGGTGAAGATCTGAAATGAGAAAAAAAGGGTAACTTTTTTTGGCCCAAAAAATTTGTCCAAATTTCATGAATTTTTTTGGGTACCCAAATGAAATAGGAAGTGGCTAATTTTTTTTAGGGAATAAACATATGTTATCCTAAAATAGAAATATGTAAAAAAATCTTCATTATTTTGTAAATTACATTTATATCAGGGGCCATATCTGAAGGTAATTTTTTGAGTACTTAGAAATTTCGTAAAAAAATACATATATTTAATATATAATATGATATTTATGCAGGTAAAAATATACCAAAATATCACAAATTCTATAGAGAACAAGAATATATATAGATAGGGCAGCTTACGCTTCGGATATGTCCACAAAATGGCCGCCAACCACACTGACTCAGACTCCCTAATCTGCCAATTGAAATGTAGGAAGGGTATGTCAATTTCAAGGTGTTATTTACTAATCTAATTATTATTGGATATGCATAAAAATTGTATGGTGGGTTACTGGATAATTTTCGATTATTTTACGACTATAAAATTAAAATTCTGACCCAAAAACAATTTTTTGAAGGGAAATAAAATCGAAAAAAAAAAAAAATGTAAAACAATATAATATTTTAGCTAAAAAAATTTGATGATATTCAATCAAAAAAAAAAGTAAACAAAATTTCCCGACAAATAAACATCTAGAGGAATCATTACTCTGTGATAGTTCCTTAGTACGTAGTAATTTTGAAAGAATTGGGAAAAAACGAAAAAATGGCAATCACCGGAAAATCGAACACATACCTATATATACGCCATATCTGGCTAAAAAAAAGATAGGCATGGGTAGCCAGATCATCTAGAAACACTTTCCAACACTATAAAAATATAAGTTTTGCGACACTACTTGCCAATTCCTTACGGTAACATGACTAAGCGAAAAAATGCAAAACAAATAAAAAGGGGCACTCGCGGAAAAATGGCTAAATACCCAATATACCAATAACTAAGTCGTATCTGACAAAAACAAAATCACGCATGGGTAGCCAGATCATCTAGACACACTTTCCAACACTAAAAAAGCAAAAGTTTTACAACACTATTTCGCAATATCTTACGGAAAAATGACTTGGCAAAAAAATGAAAAAAAAAAATGAAAAAGGGGTACTCGCGGTAAAATGCCCGACATTCTAATATACGGCATCTCAGATAAAAAAAAAGACATGCACGTATTAGCCCAACCATCAAGGCACACTTTCTAACACATAAACATGAAAAAAAAATGAATAATATACGGCAATTCCTTACTACGTAGTAATTTTTACAAATATTGAAAAAAAACTGAAATTGGTAACCGCAGTTAAATACCCAATATACCAATAACTACGTCGTATCTGACAAAAACAAAGTCAGGCATGGGTAGCCAGATTATCTAGACACACTTTCCAACACTAAACAAGCAAAAGTTTTACGACACTATTTGGCAATATCATACGGAAAAATGACTTGGCAAAAAAATGAAAAAAAATGAAAAAGGGGCACTTGCGGTAAAATGGTCCTCGTGGTGATGAACGACATTTTAACTAAAAAAAAAATCATGCACATGGTAGCCAAACAATCTACCAAGACTTTCCACAACTGATAACCTATACAAGTTGCACCATTCTACGACAATTTCATAATACGTAATAACTTTGATAATTATGCAAACTACCTTAGAAGGGTAAACTCGGTCGCGCTCGACCCCGACGCGTCTCAGAAATCGGGGAAGGAGTACAGCTACAGCAATGCACATCTGGACACTACTAGAGCGTGTAGGGGAGACACCTCCTGCAGGTCGATCACCCACAAATTCAGTCACGGGGGTGAGTCACGTGAGAAAAACCTGTTTTTTTTTTGACGCTCGGGGTCGCGAACGACCCACCGTACCTATCCAGGGTTAAAGAAAACTATAGAAACAGGAATGAAAAGATGAGCTCTAGGGCTTTGTGTAATTTGTAGGGAGGCAGAGGATACTAGTGAGCATATTCTTATCTAATGAGTTAAGGAAATTTAGAAATAATAACATAGAAATAGGGAATTTAAAAACACCAACTAAATAGGCTGCCTGGTATATTGGGAAGGCCCTTGAACTTAGAAGTAAAAGTTTGTAAGCTGTGAAGCTGTGGGGAGAGCAACGAGGATCCTGGAACTGAGAATACCACATATAAACACTTCTTAAAAATATTTATAACCTTTTTCTATGTATAATTATTATTAATCGAATCATTTTCATATTTTAATATTGTTTAGATAAATATTAAGTAATTTTATTCAATTTTTATTGAATATTTACATAAAAATTCTTTTCTGCGAATTATAATCTTTAAAATACAGTGTTATTTTTTATTTCTTAAAAAAATTCTCAGACCTCCTACATGTCACCTCTTCATCTTGGCAGGTAAATTACTAATTATATTGGTAATGATATTGTTGCGCGATGTTAGATTTCTTACTTTGTGCGGCAAAGTTGGAATGCAGTGTTGGGTTCCCGCGGGTGTTGACGCCTATAAAAAGCACAAGCAGACGACATTAACGTCAATTGCTTGTCTGTCACGACCTTCTGCCAGGCTGCTAACAAGTGTTCAATTGCCAGTTAAGTACTTATTATTATCTAGTCTGGGAATAACTGAGTAATTTGCCAAGCCTTCTAAATCATTCTTTGATTTGACTTGGTGACAATTTAAACCCTTAAAGAAGTAAAACTAGAATAGATTGTTCACTGGCAAAATGAAACTTGGATCTACACCGCAAACATATGACTGCTGAATTACATCGTATTTCAGCTGCCAACAACACCATCATCCTGTCCGCTGAGAAGCATGCAACCATCGTCGACATCCTCAAGCAACTTCAACCACAGGATTCAGACCAAGGCAACAAGGATCTCCCTGGAGATGCAAAGCTCAGGTGGTGGGTCAAGAACAAGCACTTCAAGCTCATCAACCTCCCAGACCTTGGACTGACGAATGTGCTTGTAGTCACCAAAAAAAGGTTTGTCCATTTACCTTTCAACAATCAAAATAATATTTTTTTCCACATTATTCACCCCTCCCATATTCTATCAAAGTATTTCTTATGAACTAAGACATTATTCTGCCCCTTGTTGTATTTGGATAATGAATCCATGAACATTATCCTGGAAAGATTTGAGACGAAAACATCACAAATAGGGCCTATTGTTCATAGTTATGATCTTTAACCATACTAATGATGAAATGTACCAAGGATGTTTATTTTAATACCTTTTGGGGTTTAAAAGGATTAACTATTGTTTAAATTAAATAGTGTTTACCCCTCTCTTTTTGTGAATCATATCTTTTTTCAATCTCTCCAACTATCATCTGATTTAAATCAAAACTAAACTGAAATGGCTATTCTTGGATATAGGCTTTGTTTTCATATTGTTTTCAAATATTTCTACTTAGGCTATACCTAGTAATGATAGAGATTGATTCCAACTTTGTGCAGGGAGATTTTACGTATTTCACCACTTCTAAGCACATAACATGACTCTGGTATGAAAATTGGGTTACAAATTAACAATTTAAGAATTGCTAGACTATAAGAGACAGTTACGGTTCAATATGACCAGATAAAGTTATTATTTGAACACTAAAATGAAAAAATTCCAGCTTTGTGCAGGAAGGTTTTAAGTATTTCACCACTTCTAAGCACGCAAACAGACTCTGGTATAAATATTGGGTTACAAATTAACAATTTAAGAATTAATAGACTATAAGAGACAGTTAAGGTTCAATATGACCAAAGAAAGATATTACTTGAACACTGAAATGGGACAATTTTAACTTTGTGCAAGGAGATTTTAAGTATTTCACCACTTCTAAGCACATAAAATGACTGGTATGAAAATTGGGTTACAAATTAATAATTCAAGAATTACTAGGCTATAAGAGACAGTTAAGGTTGAATATGACCATAAAAAATTATTAATTGTGAACACAAAAATGTGAAAATTCCAACTTTGTGCAGAAAGGTATTAAGTTTTTCAACACTTCTAAGAACACAAACCGACTCTGGTATGAAAATTGGGTTACAAATTAATAATTTAAGAATTGGTGGGCTTTAAGAGACAGTTAAGGTTCAACATGACCAACAAAAATGTTATTATTATTTGTGCATTTAAGTACCATATCCCCTATCCTTTCTTGACTTCCCAACATTAAGATTTGGTTATTATTGCAACAAAAAATTATTTGTAATTTATGACAATTGATAGTGTGTTAAAGGTGCTTTGAATCATTATAAAATTAACATACACACTGTTTTAAAAATATCAAATGCATAAGAAATGATATTAGTTAATTAACTACAACACCCTCCCCATTGTTTGTGAATTAGAGGCTGACATTCAACAATTTTAAGTGGCCTAAACACAGTAACAGATAGGGGTGGCAATTCCATACTACAATAACTAACACGCCTTGGAAACAAATTAAACACACATAATGACCTGATTTTACATAATGGCCTGATCACTTCATATACAACGAGGAGATCACCCCATAGAACCTAATACTGTTAACACACCTATTGCCATATAAGGTAAACGAGTTAGTCGGCATATTTACGTGAATATGTTTCACTCCACAGCAACCAAAATACGATTCCAACTTGGTCGCGCGATCTGAAGGTTTTCTCTTCTTTACTTTCATCCTCTGCAAGTTGATGAACCATATTTTCCTTCTTAGCCGGCATTTTCTTTTTATTTTCTCTCCGATAACGTAACCCTTTTTGATATCCTTTACCAAAGCATTTTATGGTTTCCAACGATAACAAAGCATCTCTTTCCTAGCAATTGCCTGTTTGAATAGCTATCGATTTGTCACTGTCTGAACTTTAAATCTGTCTGTTTGTTTGTTTGTCAGGTTGACTATAGAAAAGACTCGCTCAATATAATCTGAGGAACTAGGTAAAGCTAAGAGACTCTCACATGAATTTAGATAACAGGCCCAATTTTGCTTTTCCGCATCTGTCTTTTACTGATCATAGTTCAAACCAAAAAGTAGTCGTTTTCATATTCAAGCCGTGTTGAGAGTCTTTAGCGTACAGTAGATCTCTCCATTGTTCTTGTAGCTCATCCAAATCCCCGTTTTTTGCAACCGATGGGAAATAAACTGCTAATTTGTCAATTGCTTGCAGGGTTCTGTTACTAGAAAGAGCTTCACTAGGTTCAAGTACTTATGATAAGGATAATACAGAATCTTCTTCAAAAGGAAATATTTTCTTGATTTGTACACACAGCTCAATCAAATAATTCTCACAGTCTCCTCAAAATCTTTCTTCCATATCTCCAAGTGAGTCAGTTGCTAACTGTCCTTCACACCTTCCTCCTAGATAAAGTGCACGCAATTCCTTATAGAGTTTTCGGTCAGTTGGATTGATAGAGGTTAGTTTTTGTGAACAGATAATATCATCTTTCATGAACATGCTAAGAATGCTTCTGTACTCATCAGAAAAAAGTAGTAAAGAGATTATTAAGCCTAAAGTCTCGAGACTGAAACTCCACATTTATCTTATCAACTTTGCCTACTATATAATTCAAGAAAAGCCTCTGTTTGGAAGAATAAGCAAAGAGCATCGAGAAATTACTTGTCCTCTTGAAGGCCAACGTGTCTTGGATAACTACCCGAATCTTATGCCTTGTTGACTTAACAATCTCTTGTATAAGATGAAACTGATGGTTTCGTTTGCTGCAAACATCTCTAATGAAAACTTCAAGCCAAGTAGGAAGCTGAGCACTAGCATGCCTTAAACATAATTTAAAAGAGTGGCAGACACAGTCTTAACACAAATAGGCTACATAGGCCACATTTTCTTTTCTTTTAAGTGGGTTTGAAAACTAATGTGTTGATAGGATTTTTCTATTAACCATAATAATTACCTGGAACATAGATGAAGAATTGTTAGTAATTATTTCTCAGCTGATCCCATCTTTGGTCGTCAATTTTTCTTGGTGGCATTTAATGATACGTTGGTATTCTTAAAATACACTTCAATAACTCTTGTGACTACATTGCTCTATGACAGCCGACTCCTAAGTGTGAGTGGAGCGTCATACACAATCTGACAAAACCAAAACATTGCTAAACAAAAGAGTATCACTCTCAAAAGACTTAAATCCTACTCCAGTACAAAACTATAAAGAATTACATCCTATCTTTGAGGTAATCAGTAAGTGTTTGAATCCTAATGCCAAAAGAAATCATTACACTTATGTACAAAGCATAACATGTTTTATTCATGCAATATGATGCAATGTTGTGCAATACATGTAACACTTGAAATAATATAGTACATTATTACAATAATACACAACAGTCTCCTCCCCTTAACTTGACATTGTAAAAATCATTATAAATTTAATCTCTCAGGGGGCTTTCCTTTACTAATCCTATTAAGAAGCACTTTAACCTCATCTCGTACTGGTACATGAATTGGTTCTGAATCTACATTTGATGTTGGAGCATCTTGATTAATATTTGACTCATTTCATCTAATTACTTCTTTAGGGTTTCTCATTTCTAACATTCACATTCTCTACTGTATTTCTTGTTAATGGCTGCAATTGATCAACATGACATTTTACAACATTATCACCAACACGAACTTCATAATGTAAATTTCCTATCTCTCTTACAAACTCTCCTGAATACCCACTTCTCTGGAGTGTTGTACGATCTTACCATGACATCAGATAAAGGTAAAAAATGTCTTACGTTAGGGAGCTTTACTACTTGTTTTTACCCTTTATCTTCTAAATCACTTTGCAAACTTGGATACAACAAATCTAACTTACACCTTATCTTCCTCCCCATCAACAAATTTGAGGGTGTCACACCTGTTGTGCTGTGCAGCGATGTTCTATAGGACAATAAAAACTTTGATACATGTAAAAATAGGTTACCTGAATCTGCTTTTCTACACTTCATATTGTGTTTAAACGTTTGAACAAATCTTTCAGCCTCTCTATTGGTAGTTGGATTATATGTTGCTGAAAATGTATGCTTTATACCATTGATAGGCCTATTACAAAATTCTTTAAACTCTTGTGAGGTAAATTGTGGACCATTATCTGTAACAATTCTTTCTGGAATACCAAGAGTAGAAAAAATTTACATTAACTCTTTTATTGTGGTGTAAGACGTTGTTGACTTCATAGGTATGATTTTTGGGCTCAAGCCATGTCGTCCTGATGGAAGGTTCCTTCAGTAGCTTCCTAAGGTATATTTAACTACAGTGGATATCCCCAGAGAATTAACCTGTTAAGTGTCCCCCCTGGACCAGGTTGCCGCTAACGTACCGTCACGCTTTTTTTGCCCTGAGCGGCCATCTCACTAATGATAATTTTTCAAAGTTAATATCATTTCTTTATGCTTATAATTCATATTTATAGCTAAAAGTTGGGATATTATTTAAATGGTAGAGTAAAAAAAACAATTGATACTACTATTATTTCATTTCAAATGGCTACATCATACTGAATATTCTAATGGGTTCTTTATATCTTCAATCGTAAATCTTACGCCTGGATAAGCAACAAAAGCAAAAGGATAAGTCTCCCCCCCCCCCCTCTCTCTCTCTCTCTCTCTCTCTCTCTCTCTCTCTCTCTCTCTCTCTCTCTCTCTCTCTCTCTCTCTCTCTCTCTCTCCATATCGTTTCCTGTATAGTTTTCAAATATGTTCGTCATACATTTGTACATTATTTATCCACTTTATTCTCTCTCTCTCTCTCTCTCTCTCTCTCTCTCTCTCTCTCTCTCTCTCTCTCTCTCTCTCTCGGCGTTTCCTTTCCTATATAGATTTGTGAAATCTCGTTGTCCAATCATTCGGTAATGAGAAGTCATTTTCGCTTTCGGCATCAAAAGAAAACTTTGTTTCTTCAATATACTCATCACTGGAGGATTCAGAAATAATGCTCTCATTATCAAACAGGTTATCATTATCAAATTCCTCAATAAGAATATCATTTATTTCATCTAAAGACATAACCTTCCTCTTTAGACCGTTCATTACAAAAGGAACAACGAACAACCACTTCTGCATGAACGCCCGAAGTGCACTGATAGGAAACCAGTTTTCTAACATCAAGCTACCTTCAGAAAAATAGTTGCCAGACATCATATAAGTTTCTTTTTACAGCCCCCATATGCTGAGATTGTTGCCAAGTGGTGATCCTATACTTACTATACGAGTAAACGTAATATCACGAGACTGACGGCTTGAAAAAGGCAATTAAAGTCATGAACGGAATATGCAGTTGAAGGCGGTACCGAGTAGATCGTGGTGAACGGTTTATCACGTGGGTGACGATTAACAGGTTAAACTAAAGGTTATCACAGAATTCTAACTTCTGGTATGAGTACCGTAAAGGTTTCCTTCTAGGATATCGTATATCAACTGGGGACGCATGTATTAACACGCCACATAGCTATCTGTACCCCATATAGAGTTAACACTTCGATATGGAAAGGTGGCTGAGTAACTGAGGAGCCGTTTCAAAGTTAGTCTCATCCATGGCTACTTTTGGTACTCGAGAGGTAAACAAACGGGCACCATTGCTAAATGACGTCACGTCCGTCCTCACCCTTTCGCCTGTAACTTCTACGCTAAGTCGGATTTTTCCCAAGTGACTCTTTTATCTGCTTACATCGCCGTAATGTCGCAGCCTTCAGCCTCGCCTTCTTCTGGAAAGTTGAGTACCAGGTCCTAGTATTGTTTAAATAAGCTCTGGCCGTAAAGTAACTTCTAATTTTCTTAAAATATCGTGTTTTGTGGCGGAGCTTTGCCGATACCGGACGCGCCATGACGGCGTTGCTGTTCACGTTGCATGCCTTAATTAGTTAGCCAGAACAGCCTTCTCTGGTACTTTAACTAATTGATATTATTAGTTATTTAGTCTTCATAGTTAGGAAATCATTATATCGTGTTTTAGCGCTCATTAGACTATGGTCGCTGTTCGACACCATACTAGATCGCTAGCTTAGCCCCTAGGCTTGACAGCCTATTTCTCTTTTCATGCATGATATATATAAGTGTTCCTAAGTTAAGTTATGAAGATTTTGGCATTATTAAACTTACTATTAACTGTGATGTAAGTGTTTTCGCCTTCGGGGACCATATAGGGGACTGTGTTGATTGTGTTTCATTCCATCCTAACCTAATGTAGGAACCCTTATATGCTCCCTATTCCCCTTGCCTGCGGGCAATTCCCTCTGGGTAGCCTTGCTTTCCCTTCTCTATAGGGAGAATCTTGTCTACACCCAGTATTTATCGCTTCTCAGCCTACCCTAAGGGAATGAACCCCCCTTAGGATCGTGCCTGAGACATTAGGAAGGGCTCTGCCCTTCCCCAGTTGCACTTGGTTGGGTTACCCTTCCTCCCTGCAACTAGCGATGTGTCTTTCAGACTTTCCTAGCCTAGGAGTTGGTCCTCCTAATCTAGGTTAAGCTCTGGGGGCAGCCTTGATCTTAGTATAGTTTGGGACAGTACATTAGAACTGTACTTGATCTGGACTACCTATCCTAGGCTAGAGAGCATTCTCCCTTGCCTTGGTGGCCACTCTCATACAGAGTCTACCCATTTAAGAAAGACCCCTACTTCTCCCTCCCCACTCTATCCCTTTGGTGCAGGCCTGCCTACACACCCCTGTCCTCGGTCCTACAACTCCTCCCTTGGGTGGAGTAGTAGGGCTAACCTTGTTCTCCTGCTGAGCTGGCCGCTCTGGTACACATACCCTTCATAGCGTTCTATAAGGGTGGTTGCCGGCGGCGGTCCTGCCGGCGAAGGATTCCCCCTCTTTGAGTGCTCTCTATCTCTCCCTTGGGTTACCTCAGGCTCCCGGTCGTCTGCCGGCCCACTGCCCCCGGATGTTAGGAGTATCTACTCCTATCATGAGTGCACTCTCTCCGGAGGGATGCCGGAGGGGTATAGGATATTACCCCCCTCCGCATCCCTCCTTAACTTTTTCTCTCTCTATCATAGTGCCGGTCCCTTGCCGTCTTTACTGCCGGCGATAACCGCCACTACCTCAGGTGACCTCTATTCATAAGATACCTTCCCCCCCTAAGACGTCAGCCTTCCGTCGGCATACCGTCGACGTCCCACCCCTTATATTTACCTAGCGACAGCCGGCTGACTTTCGGAGTCTGCCGCCCACATGCCGGAATTGATTGCCGGCAATCTAGGTATCCACCCTTTATATATATAGATCTTATGAATTGAACTAAGGTTTACCATGCCGTCATCCTCCGGCTGCCGGAGCCCGCCGCCTCTGCCGGCGGTCGCCACTGTGGTATTGTCCATCTCGGTTGCTCAGTGTGTCTTCCTTGATGTCTTCCACCCTGCAGGACTGGCCTCTGGCGTGCCGTCGGCCTGCCTGCGCCCCCTCATGAGACGCTAAGGGACATGTACTGTAGGCCTACCCCTTCCCTGGCTGCCGACAACATGCCAGCAGTCAATATGATGCAGCCAGATAGCCTGGCCACCTACATATAGGTATTGTTATACCAACTTAAATAGTGGCTATGCTGTTTGATTGCACATTACAACATTTCCAGCATATTCTGTGTATCTCAGTGTTGTCGATTGCCGGAACCTACATTTCACTAAGGGGTTTATCCTATTTTCCCCTCTCCCCCAAGGCTCTGAGTGGTCTCAGATCCTTATACACTCTGCAGACAATTCCTATTTAAGAAGCCTAGCTTGGCTCATCCATACGGATTTCCCTCATTTGCGACCCCCGGGTCCAAAGGAATTGTCGACGGATAAGGTTACGGTAACCGGCTGGGCGGGATTCACAAGTATGTGTCTATCTACTTCCTTTCCTGCTCATCAATCTTGAACATTGATATGCTGTTATAGACTAAGTTATTCTTAATTCTAGAGTAATGTAAGTCAGGAACTAG
>NW_027172215.1:252500-320591 GCF_036898095.1 Palaemon carinicauda | reverse complement strand
AGACAGTAGTCTGGTCAGTGTTCGCTTAGACTCGGTGACGACAACTACTCTTGGATTATGTGCATCGTAACCTACCGAAAATTTCACTGTGATTCCCGTAGAGTTCAACCACTATGTCTGTATATCATCTTGGTAAACGGGGATGGGACTTATATCCTGAACACACCAGACACTGTGAGGACTACTTTAATAGTCTGGACTGTGACTGTGACCACTGTCTAGCCTACCAACGGCGACGTGCCTTCAATTTCAACTACGTTGCCAAAGCAAATTCCCTCACATTCGACCCAGCTGTGTACAATCATCATGTCAGATGCAGTTGTGAGGGGTGCAAGGAAGCATCTCAACATATTCTCACACACTTTACTAACAAGACAGCTACCAAGGAAGAGACTACACCCTCTGCCAAGAAAAGAAAGACTAAGAAACTTTCATCAGCTCCAGAATCAGCCCCACCATCGCCATCAGAGACACCAAGGACTGAGAGCACAGACTGCTCCTTGTCTGTCCCTACAACTCCTCAGCAATCAGGTGCAACAGCAGTCATTCCTTCTACCTACGAGCCTGAGTCCTCCAATGCATTGGAGACTGAACAAGGGGCCCACTCCACCGACTGCAACTGCACAGACTGCCTCCAGACACTCCTGCAAGAAGCCACTGCCATACAAGAAAACATCCCAGCTACACAGCCAAAGAAGCCTCTGCCAAAGTTTCGACTTTCACAGGCAAACAATGAACTCTCTTATGCCTCTGTTACTGCCATGGCTGCCAAGCCTGGCATGAAACTCACTGCAAGACCTAACAGGGAAGGTGACCTTATCATCTATCCCAAGGACATTGAGACAGCCAGATTCCTTCAGGAAGACTCCACCTTAACACTGCTGGATCCTGCTTTTATCAGGAAGAAGGCAGTCATTACCAGGTATCCTGTGACGATGCCTATCTCCATTGTAACCTCGTGCAGCAATATTGACTGTGCTGTTCGCTGCACAAGCAAGGATGACGTTCCTGTTAGACGCCTAATTGCCACCTTTATAGGTCCAGTTCCTTCCAAACTGGACTTAGGAGTCTGGGGTACTTTCCCCATCGAGGATTATACACCTGAGCCCCTTCGATGCTACAGATGCCAACGCTTTGGACATCATAAAGAAGAATGCAGAGGCCCCATTATCTGTGGTATCTGCAGCCAGCGACATAGCACAGAAGTGTGCATAAATGCCCATAAAGAAGGACGTCAAACCACATCCAAGTGCCCTAATTGTTCCAAGCCACACCATGCTTGGAATAAGTGCTGCCCAGAGCGTCTCAAGAGGATAGCAGCTTTGAAGAATGCATCCTCTTCAAACCAAAACAAACCAGCTCCATCCCAGCCACCTAAAGAACAGAGAACTCCTCGCCAGAGAAGACCAACTCAGCCAACTCCTGCTCCTGCTTTTACATCTACAATTGCTCCTGCATCTACACCTACAACTGCTCCTAAAAAGGACCAGCAACGACCTGCAACTGTTCCTAAGAAGGATCAGCACCGACCTGCAACTGCTCCCCAAAGGGACCAGCAACAACCTTCATCCTCATCCCCTTCCCAAACCTTGACTCAAGCAATTGAGTCTCTCACCTTGCAAGACCTCATACCTATCGCCTTCCAGATCCTTACCAAAGTCCTCTCCCTCTCATCAACCTCCACTTTCCAGCAACTCCTGCAACAGTTCCAGTTCTCAGCCACTGAGCAGAGATAATCCTTCCCCTCTTGCGATCCTCCCCTTCCCAATTCCCTATTCCTAAATGGAGAATAGTTATTACAAGGCTGTCTTCCTCATAAGGATACAGCTCTTGTTTTTCCTGTCTCCCACCCTCTTTCCCTGTTAACCCTCTTCTTACCCTATCCTCAGGGGGCCTTTCTCGTGCCAGCTGACCGAGCGCAGCACAGTTTTGGCCCCCTCCCCCTTTTCCATCCCAAGAGCAGGAATAAGCTTCTTTGCTTAAACCTACTCCTTTTCTCTCCTACTAAAACTCCTTCTCTCCTCTCCCAGTTTCTTTTACTTACTGGGACTTGCTACTATCAATACTATTTTCTCTGACTAAAAACTTTCTTTCGTGGACCTAAAAAGGAGTCCCCTTTTTCGGGTTGCTTTCTGCCCCTTACCAAGTCTTGTCATACCTCTCCTTCATCCCTCATACTACATCCTTTTATTCCTTATCCTGCATCCTTTTCCTGTTCCAGACTCTTTCCAATTCTACCTCTTCTTTTAATAAACCATATTGCTCCTTTAGGAGTTCTCATTCCAGATAGCTATTCTCTTACGGGCTGTCTAGGACAAGAGCCCGTGTCATGCTATGAGGCATGGCAATCTTGAACGAACGAACGAATTAGTCTGGTCCTACGGGCCAACCAAGGGAAAGGCCCGTGCCAACAACAAGTGTTGGCTTTAATATCCCAACAACAAACAACTTGGTCTGTTATCACACACAAGATTATGCTTGAAAAGGATCCATTTTTTGAAGGAAAAGTTTCTGATATTAATGATAATAACTTCTTTTAACATTTAATTTCGACTTATCAAGTTAACCCTATTTAATGGTTATTTCAAAGACAAACAATTCAACAGTAAAATGTCATTGAAATATAATCATAGTTCTTTATTGTTATATTTTTTGTAGCATTATTAAGTCCTAACAAAACTAAGCTTTTCCTCTATAGTTCCATGGAGGCAGTGTTGCCACATTTTTTTTATTTAAAAAATCTGCATATTTACTGAAAAAAATCTGAATAAATCTGTATATTGTAAAATTATTCTGTATAGAAAATCTGAGGAATTGGTAGGTTATATTTTAGGGTATGTTACTAGAAATAACACGTAATTTAGAGTAAATCAATTGGCTGAAAGAAAGAAGAAAAAAAAAGGAGATTTCCTGTTTATTAATGTCCAAAGAATTGAAATTTGGATTTTTTTTCAAGGGAAATGTATTGTCTCCTAAAAACCTAAATATCTTAATCAAGCTGAAAAACCTGTATATTTAACCCTGGATAGGTACGATGGGTCGTTTGCGACCCCGAGCGTCAAAAAAAAACAGGTTTTTCTCACATGACTCACCCCCGTGACTGAATTTGTGGGTGATCGACCTGCAGGAGGTGTCTCCCCTACACGCTCTAGTAGTGTCCAGATGTGCATTTCTGTAGCTGTACTCCTTCCCCGATTTCTGAGACGCGTCGGGGTCGTTCGCGACCGAGTTTACCCTTCTAAGGTAGTTTGCATAATTATCAAAGTTATTACGTATTATGAAATTGTCGTAGAATGGTGCAACTTGTATAGGTTATCAGTTGTGGAAAGTCTTGGTGGATTGTTTGGCTACCATGTGCATGATTTTTTTTTTAGTTAAAATGTCGTTCATCACCACGAGGACCATTTTACCGCGAGTGCCCCTTTTTCATTTTTTTTCATTTTTTTGCCAAGTCATTTTTCCGTAAGATATTGCCAAATAGGGTCGTAAAACTTTTGCTTGTTTAGTGTTGGAAAGTGTGTCTAGATGATCTGGCTACCCATGCATGACTTTGTTTTTGTCAGATACGACGTAGTTATTGGTATATTGGGTATTTAACTGCGGTTACCAATTTCTGTTTTTTTTCAATATTTGTAAAAATTACTACGTAGTAAGGAATTGCCGTATATTATTCATTTTTTTTTTCATGTTTATGTGTTAGAAAGTGTGCCTTGATGGTTGGGCTAACACGTGCATGTCTTTTTTTTTATCTGAGATGCCATATATTAGAATGTCGGGCATTTTACCGCGAGTGTCCCTTTTTCATTTTTTTTCATTTTTTTGCCAAGTCATTTTTCCGTAAAATATTGCGAAATAGTATCGTAAAACTTTTGCTTTTTTAGTGTTGGAAAGTGTGTCTAGATGATCTGGCTACCCATGCGTGATTTTGTTTTTGTCAGATACGACGTAGTTATTGGTATATTGGGTATTTAACTGCGGTTGCCAATTTCTGTTTTTTTTCAATATTTGTAAAAATTTACTACGTAGTAAGGAATTGCCGTATATTATTGATTTTTTTTTCATGTTTGTGTTAGAAAGTGTGCCTTGATGGTTGGGCTAACACGTGCATATCTTTTTTTTTTTATCTGAGATGCCGTATATTAGAATGTTGGGCATTTTTCCACGAGTGCCCCTTTTTATTTGTTTTGCATTTTTTTGCTTGGTCATGTTACCGTAAGGAATTGGCAAGTAGTATCGCAAAACTTATATTTTTATAGTGTTGGAAAGTGTTTCTAGATGATCTGGCTACCCATGCCTATTTTTTTTTTTAGCCAGATATGGCGTATATATAAGTATGTGTTCGATTTTCCTGTGATTGCCATTTTTTCGTTTTTTCCCATTTCTTTCAAAATTACTACGTACTAAGGAACTATCACAGAGTAATATTTCATTTATATGTTTATTTCTCGGAAAATGTGCCTTGATGGTTTGCCTAGCACGTGGCTGAAATTTTTTTTTTTCTGAAATGCCGTATATTAGAATGGCCATTTTTCCACGATTGCCCCTTTTTATTTGTTTTGCATTTTTTTGCTTAGTCATGTTACCGTAAGGAATTGGCAAGTAGTGTCGCAAAACTTATAATTCTATAGTGTTGGAAAGTGTTTCTAGATGATCTGGCTACCCATGCCTATCTTCTTTTTTTAGCCAGATATGGCGTATATATAGGTATGTGTTCGATTTTCCTGTGATTGCCATTTTTTCGTTTTTTCCCATATTTTCAAAATTACTACGTACTAAGGAACTATCACAGAGTAATTATTCATTTGGATGTTTATTTGTCGGAAAATGTGCCTTGATGGTTTGCCTAGCACGTGGCTGAATTTTTTTTTTCTGAAATGCCGTATATTAGAATGTTAGCCATTTTTCCGCGAGTGCCCCTTTTTATTTGTTTTGCATTTTTTTGCTTAGTCATGTTACCGTAAGGAATTGGCAAGTAGTGTCGCAAAACTTATACTTTTATAGTGTTGGAAAGTGTTTCTAGATGATCTGGCTACCCATGCCTATCTTTTTTTTAGCCAGATATGGCGTATATATAGGTATGTGTTCGATTTTCCGGTGATTGCCATTTTTTCGTTTTTTCCCAATTCTTTCAAAATTACTACGTACTAAGGAACTATCACAGAGTAATGATTCCTCTAGATGTTTATTTGTCGGAAAATTTTGTTTACTTTTTTTTTGATTGAATATCATCAAATTTTTTTAGCTAAAATATATTGTTTTACATTTTTTTTTTCGATTTTATTTCCCTTCAAAAAAATTTTCTTTTGGTCAGAATTTTAATTTTATAGTCGTAAAATAATCGACAATTATCCAGCAACCCACCATACAATTTTTATGCATATCCAATAATAATTAGATTAGTAAATAACACCTTGAAATTGACATACCCTTCCTACATTTCAAGTGGCAGATTAGGGAGTCTGAGTCAGTGTGGTTGGCGGCCATTTTGTGGACATATCCGAAGCGTAAGCTGCCCTATCTATATATATTCTTGTTCCCTATAGAATTTGTGATATTTTGGTATATTTTTACCTGCATAAATATCATATTATATATTAAATATATGTATTTTTTTACGAAATTTCTAAGTACTCAAAAAATTACCTTTAGATATGGCCCCTGATATAAATGTAATTTACAAAATAATGAAGATTTTTTTACATATTTCTATTTTAGGATAACATATGTTTATTCCCTAAAAAAATTAGCCACTTCCTATTTCATTTGGGTACCCAAAAAAATTCATGAAATTTGGACAAATTTTTTTGGCCAAAAAAAGTTACCCTTTTTTTCTCATTTCAGATCTTCACCTCCATGGGTCTGACTTCATCCAAAATACATCAAGATGTGTCCTAAACATTCAAGAATCAATTCCTAAAAGGATTTGTGTATATATGTATAAACTTTTTTTTTATGAATTTTTATGTCAGGTCTTTTTTTTCTACTTAATTTTTTAAAATATTTATAATAAATAGTTTTTCTGCAGATGAGTAGTATTTATCTTTACAGTTGTTTTAAGCATTCATTGAAGTTTTTTTTTGGCAAAAGAAAAAAGGAGGTTACTGCAAAAACTGATTTTTCAAGAATTTTTTTTGGCGTCGGGGTCGTTCGCGTCCGAGTATACCCTTAAAGGGGTGTCCGAGGAGCGTACCTATCCAGGGTTAAGATTAATCTGTATATGTGGCAACACTGGTGTTGAGCATTCATCTGCTTCCTAACAGCAGATCAATTTCTTATCACACTGAATTTGGTTATAGACTCTATTTCCTTACTTAGAAACATCAACATGCATATGGTTTGGGGATGCACTAAAGTATTTTGATGAAGTTTGTTTGAAAGATTGTACCAAAGAATTGAGTAAGATGGTTGGGAAATATGATATATGAAATAATGGAGGAAGCTAAAGAAATGATCTATATTCCTATTGGGTATAGAGAAGGAATTCAGAAAGAAATGTAAAACAAAATACAATTTTTTAACCAAAGTTATGTTCAGTTGTTACGAACAAGGCTAATTCTATAAGTGAGATTAGAAACATTAGAATATAAGCCCTGATTTATGTAGATGACATAATGTTTCCAAGCATCAATAAATGCAAAGTAGGAAAAACTAAAGAAATGTACTTTTAGCACCAATTCACAGAAGACTGCGGTGTTAGACTCATATAAGAAGAGGTTGAAAAGGAGAATGGAGTGGTTAGAAATGGAAGGATAGAAACACTTGAGGAATATAAATACTTAGGAGAATGGTACTCAGAAAAGTGAAACCATAGTTTCAGCATAAGTAAAAAGGAAGCAAAAATTGAATACATTGTACAGGAATTTAGTAAGTATGGAGACAATAACAGAGTAGGAGATTTGGCATTGCTAGTGAGAATAAAGATCTATGAGACAGTAGTAGTACCTAGAATAATTGCAAATATTGAGACATGGGTTCAATAAAAGAAATAGAAAATATACAGTAAAAAATTATAAAAGAAATTTTTGAACATGTTGCTACCACACCTTACTGGGGGGGTAATGGCAGAAACAGGAATATGGCCAGGTGAAAATAGAATAGAGTACAAAAGGGTGATGGTATGTCATAACATCATATCATCAGATGACAAACGGATAATTAAGGAAGTTGTGGAAGATCAAATAAGAAAACTAAATGGAGAATGTTGGGGGAATTGTATCATAGAAATATGCAATAGATTTGATATTAAAATGGAAGAAGTAAGAAAGTATAAAAAACAAGAACTCCAACAAGAAATAAAAAAAAAGGAAAGTAGCAAATGAAATTAAAAGAAAAATAGAAGAAAAGAAAGCAGATATGACTAAACTGAGGTTTGTGAATAATAATGGTAGAAAAAATTACATAGGAGAACTTGATACTAATGAGGCCGAAATAGTTATGATAACAAGGTTGAATATGGTAGAATTCAAAGCAAATTATAGAAATAGGAATGATAATGATTGTTTTTTTTTTTCTTTTTTTTTTTATCTTTGTGTATTGTGTATTGTGTAGGGAAGCAGAGGACACTACTGAGCATATTCATAACTGTGATGAGTTAAGGAGATTTAGAAATAATAACATGGAAATAGAGAATTTAGAAACCTCTAATAAATAGGCTGCCCGGTATACCGGAAAGGCTATTTAAGTTAGAAGTAAAAGTATGCAAGCTGTGAAGCTGTCTGTGTAGGAGGTAACTAATGATTAAGAATTATCTGAGGATTGCAGCGCTTTGCTGCACCTACTACGCTTCTTCTAGTTGTGTGAATCCTACAATCACAGGGCTGTGGAGGATCTTGAAAGTGATATGAAAATAATTCGAATGATAATAATTTTACATCAAAACAGTTTTATATCTATTTTTAGGAAGTGTTTATTTCATGGTCTTCTCCGTTCCAGGTTCCTCGTTGCTCTCTCCACATCACCGTGATTGTGGGATTCACCATTTATTGGCCACTAGCTACAAGGAGCAAATCTAGAGATTTCCTTTAAAATCTAGCGACAAATCTGGAGAATTCTAGTAATTTTGAACTACTTACGAAATTTTGCATTATTTTTATTATTCAAAGAAAAAAAATAAATAAAATAGTGGAAAGTGCTTAAATCCATTCTATATTCCCAAAATAAAGATGAATACAAGAGTACACAAGTGTGATGTAAGCCCCCCCCCCCTCCCCCATAGACGTGTAAGTCCCGTAGCACTGTAGCGATCTCGTAGAAAACATGTTCAATATTGCATCTAAATATCTTCGTATGGATTCATACCAATGCCCACCCTACCTACTAGTACTCAGTATCACGTAGTCACGACTCACATTCGGAACTTCATGATTAATAGTCTTTTTATAATTGCCGCTGTGTAAGATTATCTGTTACTTAGTGATATAATCAACTTATTCTTTGAAGTTTATAATAAACAGAGGAGCTCTTGCATACACAAATGCATAAATATTTCACACACACACAAATAGTCTCTTGAAAACCCAGCATATCCCAAGAACATGAAATCGAAGAGGCATTGATTGATTGGGATGAATTATTTTTTCAGTTATTATTGAACAATTATTAAAAATCTTATTTTTGGTTTATGAAAAGAATAGCATTACTTGTTAGAAATTTCTTGTATTAAGTACTGAGTTTTTTTTATTAATTTATTTTACAATGTGACAATATCTAATAATTCATTGCCCTTTTTACAGTATTCTATTCTTAGCCACCTTTTCAGAGAAATTCCATGTGACTTTAGCTACTTTTGCAAGCCTAGGCCTATCTAGCGACATTTGAAAATTTGAGTTGGGAACCCTGATTCCCACCTATAGGTTCCTCCTCCATAGAAGAAAGTAAGCTGAAGTATTTGTTTTTGTAGGCCTGATAGTGTAGCATCTGTTGCTTTACATAGTGAGGATAATGTTTCAGTAGAAGTGCCCTTCATATCCCCGGAGTTTGAGAACTTCAGTTGTTCTCCATTTTCTTTGAGTGTTTTGAGTTATGAGCAGTTGATTATGGCAGATGTAGAGGACCAAGGAGATTCCTCGCTGGCCACAGATGTTTCCCCTTTATAGGTAAGAAAAGGGTCTCCGAAGCCTATGCCAAAGTGTGTGGTGCGTCAATCTATGAGTGTCCAAAATGTCGCTCACCTTCAGATTTGGAGCTTTCGTATTATAATTAGGAGATTCTCAGGAACCAGTTTTTCCCGTAACCCGATAGGCCCGAAAACATAGTTTCATTAAGAGGAGTGTGGAGAAAGGAAATTCGTATAAAAATCAATAAACTTCCCGGGCATCCAATAGGGTCGGCTTCGTCAAAGAAAGAAATAGCATCTCTCTTCTCTTATCACCCTTGTGCTAATGTCCTTCAAGCGGTATATCAGCAGACCCACAAACAACCCCCATGTACACTTTCTCATAAAACTGCAGAGATAAATGAGCCATAAGTCTTAGTACAAATGGCCTACTTGAATGCTCCAACACTTGTATACATTCCCCTGTTGGCGTGTCAACTGAACTCGCTCTCACCAGTGCGTGTCTTCCAACTGAATGTGCATCCACCAATTACTTTATGCATAATCCTCAATTGCTGTCGTCTCCAGTACCCTACTTGCAGTATGATAAATGCTCATCATTGAAATATTGATCTAATCCTCAAAATTAGGAGGAAGAGTCTGTAGGTTTAGAGATTAGATCTAATCCTGCTATTCCAAAAGTTGTTCCTTCCTCCTCACAATAATGTGTAGTACAAGTCCAGAAACACCAGAGGAATTGCTCAGTTCTCAGCATAGTCATAAAACAAACGAATGTTATAGTAGTGATTGTAGATTACAGAAATCAATTGCCCACTGCCCATCGGATGATGAGGAGATGAAACGTTCTCCTTCTCCACCATTTTATTATGAGCCAACTATTTATATGTCCATTAACAAACACCACCACTATAAGGAACTCTAGCTTTTATGCTTCCACCATTCCTAGGAGATAAACAAAGGGTCTATTGCTTCTCAAATGACAGACACTGATTTTAGTATATGACCTGAGAAAAGGAGAATGTATATGTGGCAACATGTATGCCACATTTCTCCAATATGATAAAAAAAAGTTGTTTGAAATATTGATAATAAAGAGCTGTATACATCTACATTTTTCTCAAGAATGGGAGTTTGGCAATGCACATGAATGAAGTTTTCATGACCAAATCCTCACGATAGTCTGATTTGAAGATAGCATAGAGACAGCCAGGCATCACTGCATGCGTAGAAAATGGGAATTTCCTTTCCATTTTTTCTAGATTTGTAGCCAGGTACGTCATACTGAAATTAAGTGTATTTATGTGTATATTTGACTGGCGAATTAACATTATTAAAAAGCCCACTGGTTTTTACTTAGCCTTAGCTCACTTTACTTTTAATCTACCATTATTTCACTGCTCTTGATCGGCAAGGGTACTCCATTGTACATCTCACGCCAGTTGTGTGAGCCAGTATTTATGTAATATATTAAATAATTAATCACTCAATTGAGCCGGTTTGTGCTCAGCTGTGACTCACTTCACTCACATTTAAAAAAAATTGAAAGTTCAAGACTTATGATATAGAGTGGTGGGTATGTATAGGAAATCACGCCACCAAGGGAATGCAACTCACAACAGATAAGATGTATAAATTGCAGTGAGTTGAACAAAGTATGTGACCATGTAGTGGGTCAATATATCTCAAAAGTTATGATTAGGAATTGGAGAGATTAGCAGAAAAAGATGACCATGGATACTGAAGATGTTATGAATTGTGTCTAAGTGAATATTCAGTCTATTGGTAACAAAACTATTCCAATTGATAAATGAGAAATATCTTGACATATTAGCATTATCTGAAACATGGCTAAATGACTTGGACAACGTTGAAATATCAGGGTTATTAAACAAAATGGAATTAGGAATTAGGAAAAGAAAAATGTCACTTTCTCTAAAGAAGTAATTTTTTTTTTAATGAAATGGTCGTACCAGTATTACTATGTGTAACATTAACTTAGAGCCTTACTAAAGCCTTAGAATGCGAGTTAGTTACAACTCAAAGAGCTATGGAAAGACTACGTATTGTAATAACACTAAGTGACACTAAAAGAGCAACATGGTTACTAAGAGAACAAACTAAAGTAGAGGGTCTTCTAACAACAAGAAAAAGAAATGGACATATAATGAGAATGACAGACAATATATGGACATTAAAAATTAACAAAATGGGTCCCTTTAGATTGGATAATAAGAAGCAGGGGAAGGAAGAGAAGATAATTTCGGTTTTACTAGCTTACAATTTAAGGAAAATGGAAAACGTTTTTAGGTAATCCAAGTTAAAGAGCAGCAGCATTCAAGGTAATGGCCATATGGTACATGCTCGACTCTTGAGTGTCAACTGTCAGCCTTGGGAAGGTAGCATATATGTGGTTCAGATATGTGTCACTTAAGGGGGGATAATGGAGATCAGAGTGCGGCAATGCAATAGTGATTTTTATTAGGAGTAGAATTTAATCTGTACCCCTCAAAAAGAGAGATTAGCATTAAAAAGCGTTCTTTTCTAATCTATGTTTGGTTTTCTGGAAAGCAAGGTACCAATCACAAAGATATATTTAAATACTGAAGGATAAATCAAGAATAGAGTATATTTGAAATTGGCTCTTAAATATAATTATTAAAGCAATAAATAGGTAGTATTTCAAATATATTTTCATTTAAATATTATGAAATATTCAATAAATATGAGAAATTAAATAAATACTGCATTAACATCTATAACACAATATATCAATTATGAGGATGCCCTCGGGCATAACATTTTTAATGTGTTAAAAGAGGTCAAGCAACATTATTATCTAGCATTAATAAAGATAATTGTTAATGATAGGTCTCATCATTATGCCAGATGCACTGTTTCCTCTTTAACAGGGTTTTATTCTATTGAGTTCTTGGGTTGAACCACTTTTCTCATGTTGGTCAAGTCGTCTAACTTAACTCTATGTTGGTTTCTTTGTGTTCCCGAAATTCTAATAGATACTGATTATGATAAACTATATAAACCATTTAAATGTTATGATAGGAGAGAAGAAATAAGATTGAAACTTGGAAAGGAAAAATGCCATTCATGGAAATCTTATGATAATCACGAAATAGCATTCAATGCAATATGTAACATCAATAATATCAAAAATAGTAACTTAAATATCATAAGTGCCCTTTGTGATAGGATACCAAACGATTTGGATGTGTACAGGCCAGCTGGCCAGTTTGTAGATGTTGATTTAACTGTGCCATCCCAGAGAAAGCCAAAACCACCAACGTGGCTTGTTGCCGAGCCTAAAAGGAGTAGGCCTACTGGGCATTGTTTTAAAATTTGCAAAGTAATTCAGAAAAAGGTAGGAGTCATTGCACTAGGTGATATACCTCCCTTTGAAAAAAATAGCTTCCCAATCCATGCCTAACCATGCACACAGTCGATTATACTGACTAACCTCAAGACATGCAGTGATGATGATATGTTAACATTGCCTCACTCGAATGCTGAAACAGAACGAATATTTTCGATGATGGGTGATGCTAAAACAAAAAAGAGAAATAAGATGGGACCTGAACTGTTAGACTCCATATTATTTATCAATTCAAACATGAAATCAAAAGGTGATAATTGTTTAAATCTAGCCAAGGGCATTAATGAAAATCCCTCAGTTCTCATAATGTAAAAATGTATGATTTCAAACAGTCTGAGAGTAGTTAACCATTGCATACATGTAAAGCAACAAACAATATTTTGAATTATTAATTTGAATTTGAAATAATAAAAAAGTGAAATTATTTTCATTTAGTATAGGTTATTGTAAGCCTACCAGCTTACATCATGCTACATTTTTCAGTATTATTTCATGTATATGTATTTTTGTTTATCAAGAAAATAAATTTTGTGTAATACTGTACTCAAGTTTTCCTTTTATTGCATTATATAACCTAGTATATAGTTTGCGGGCCATTGGACTTACCGATAAAGAAATTTATGATGATATCGCAATTGCTCAAAGATTTCATACCACTGTAGAGACATTGAACATTCAATCCCACAGAGGGACATTTGCTGCAGGAGTAGGGACACGTAGGGACTTTTTGCTACAGTTATAGGGACATGACTGCCTGTAGGGTTGGCAACACTGACGCCTACTGCCAGTTGAATCAGTTTTAATGTTTTAGATGAGACTTGACAGGTAAAATATTATGATTACAGGTTATAGTGGTAGACACACCCAGACAAGATTGCCAGGGGATCATACCCATCTAAAAAGTTTTATTTTTGTAAAGTGTATTAATATCAACACTTGTTGTTGGGGGTATTAAAGCCAACACTTGTTGTTGGCACGGGCCTTTCCCTTGGTTGGCCCGTAGCCCAAATATCAACACTTGTTGTTGTTGTTGGGGTATTAAAGCCAACACTTGTTGTTGGCACGGGCCTTTCCCTTGGTTGGCCCGTAGAGTATCAACACGTTGTTGGGGTATTAAAGCCAACACTTGTTGTTGGCACGGGCCTTTCCCTTGGTTGGCCCGTAGAGTATCAACACAACTCATCTCATCTAGTCCTGCCCTTGACTGGTGAGTGTACCTTTACTATAATCTTGTTTATGTGAATATTTTTCGAAAATTGATATATTGGCAATAATCATAAAATATTACGTTTTATCATCAGTTTTGAATAAATATTTTAATTTGATATTACCCTTTTACTCGAAATGGGGATGTAAGTATTTCCAGATGGAGTGATTTCATGAATCATTTATAAAAAAAAAGAGAAAACAAAATTTGTTAGTGTAATTTGTTGCTTGACCTTTGACCTCAGACACTTATGATCTGTTCCTTATTTCTTCAATACAATATATAAGTAATGCCAAAGTTAGGACTGAGAAATTATATGTATTCTGAATATTCTATTGCAAAATCTCTCTCTCTCTCTCTCTCTCTCTCTCTCTCTCTCTCTCTCTCTCTCTCTCTCTCTCCCCCCCCCCCTTTTAGACAAACAACTGTCCCGTAATTTCTCATCATTGCAGAAGGATCCCCTCAGTCCCAACAATAGGCCTTATAAATTAAGTTCTATGAAAAGAATGGATTTTAGGTTCGTCAGAAAGATGAAAGGTCGGGATCTCAGAAAAATTAGTCACATTTAAAATAACCAACTTCACATTTCCATTGCATTACGAGTTTCTAAGAGGCAAGAGACCGTGTAGGATAATAAGGAATAATTCGGCCTACATTTATTTTAATTCATCGTGAAAAGAAAATATCAAAGAAGTTATTTCAAATGTGATTTAAATAAATATTTGCAGAAAATATTTCCTTAGTACTTTCGAGGATGTACAGAGCATGAGGCAGGAGCATGAATCTGTCAACACGATCTTAAAAGGGGCTTTTATGCCTTTAAAAGGGTGGGCGTCCAATAACTTAGTCTTCGATAGCCAGAAGCAGTGGAGTGAGCCGGTGAATGTGAATGTACTTGGGCTGCGATGGGCCCGAGAAGTCGACCAATTGTGTGTGAAAGAGAGTAAGAGAATCAGTGAATTGGCGGGTGATGGGTACCTATGAAGCGTAGGGTACTTTCCATGTTGGTCTCCATTTATGATTCTCTAGTCTTGATGAGCCCAATATTTGTTCCAGGAAAGCTTTTCCTCCAATAACTATGGGAGGATAACATAGGTTGGGATGACGTGTTAAAGAGAGAGAAAGCTAGAGAAGCGAGTAAGTTGTTGTGTGAATTGAAAGCGGTAAGCAACATCACATTTCCAAGAGTGGTAGGCAAGAAAAATTTAGAGCTCCATGTATTCACCGATGCCAGCAGCAAGGCATACGGTGCAGTAGCATATACTAGGGACAATTGCAATCAAGTAAGCCTACTCACTAGTAAAATGAGGATCACTCTAAAGGGGGTGAACAAGTTGACAATCCCCAAGCTAGAACTATTAGCATTGTTGTTAGGCTGCAGATTAGCCAAGACACTTAAAAAAGGGCTGATAGAGCCACGAGAGATAGTCATGTGGACCGACAGAAAGGTTACGTTGGCATGGGTAGCATCTCCCGATGCCAAGGAAAATAAGAATGTATTCATATCTAACAGAGTGGCGGAGATTATTTTTCTTCATCAGGTTTGCGGTTTCACTCTCAGCCATGTCCCAAGCAAACAGAATCCTGCTGATGTCCTGTCCAGAGGAGCAACAACGCAACAATTACTACAAAACCCTCTTTGGCGGAATTGTCCAGAGTTTCTGAGGAACACGGGAGAGCCTGTTCCTTACAAAGAGGACAGTCCAACCAATCAAAGAACCATAGTGGCGGCGGTGCAAGAAATGAGGGAAGAAATAAGACCTGTTCCACCAGGAGAGATATGGGAAATTCTACAAAGGGAAGTAGAGTTCCGATCTTAGTGCAAGTTACTAGGTTAATCCTAACATTTGCTTAATTAAAACGGCATCCGTTCAGTATTGTTGTCCAATTAGAGCAAAAATATTATTTCCCTACAGTCTATGCTTACTTGTAGGGTGGAGTCAGACCCCCTCGGGAAGTTACTAATTTTGTCAGACAATTAAATCTAGTGTTAGATGATAAGTTGATTTGCACTAGGGGCCAAGGGGCACTTAGTTAGGGTTTATCTGAGATATTTGCATAGTTTGCATTTACATTGTGGTGCGAATACACTAATGGGTATCTTTCGACAGAAATGCTGGTCACCGGGCCTACGTTCCATCGCGAGGCAGATTGTGCGGCAGTGTCCAGAATGCGTGCTAGCCTTCTAGCCCCTGTTGAGACAGCCACCACCCCCACCCCTACCGAAGGAAAGGATCAACCTAACGAAGCCCTTTGCAGCAGTTGGAGTGGACCACACAGCGGCCATACAGACTGAAATGCGGCCAGGCTACATACTGATCATGACTTGCATGTCCAGCAGGGCCGTGTACCTCGATTTCTGCTCTCCCTGGAAGCAGAGGAATTTGTCTTTGTCTTACGTCGTTTTTGTGCTACCCACAGTGCTCCGTCTTTCATCACATCCGATAATCATCAAATGTTCAAGACTGCCAGCAACCTCCTTTAGGGACTTTATGAAGAGGATGAAGTCCAGCAGTTCCTGAGGAAAACTGGAATTGAATGGTGTTTTCAGACGCCCCGTGCACCTTGCAAAGGTGCATTCTTTGAGTGCCACATCGGAGTGACAAACGTGTCCTCCAGATAGCCCTCAGGAAGAAGTACCTGCCAGACGCCCATGTACTAACATTAGTGAAGGAGGCCGAGGCGGTGTTTAATAACAGGCCTCTAATGTACAGCGGCGACAAGTGCGAGGATGAGGTCCTCACCCCCTCCCATTTAGTGAGAGGAAGCCCAATCAACCTCATGGCACCGATCTTGCCAGACGACCACCTCAATGCGACCTTCACCTTCGGAGGCTCCGTGATCGTTATTTGAAGCTGACAGACTCTTTGAAAATCTTCCGAGAGAGGTGGAGAAAGGAGTATTTGAGTGCCCTGAGGGCCAGACACGACTGTCGAGCTGGGGAACCTTCCAAGCTGCACCCCGGAGATGTCGTGCTGGTCAAGCAAGACAATCAAAAGAGGGCTAAGTGGCCCCTTGGACGTGTCGTGGAGACATATCCTGACGACGACGGAGTCATGCGTTCAGCCATGGTGTTGTTCGAGGATGTCGAGTCCCTGCGAGCTGTTAGCCACCTGCTTCCCCTGGAGATTGCCCCCTCTGATGACGATGATGGTGTTGGAGAAGATGATGGCGACGTCGAAGACGAGGGTGCGTACAGTTTGCCAGCAGGAGTGCCAGGGACTGTTGAGACGTCTGGGGACAACCAGGAGATGGTTCAAGCTACGACATCTCGACAACCAGCCACAGAGGTCTTAGGTAGTGGCGAAAATAGTGATAACAATACGGTAAGTGAGATAAGTGAAAGTGACGTAGAATCAAAGACATCGGGCGCACAAAGACGTTCCACACGCCCATTGAGAAAGGCTGCTGCGAAGAAGCGAGAGTTGATGGAACAATTAGTTCAGAATGAGGATATATAACTCATAGCTGCAAACGGTAAATGAAAATGGGAGTTTCCCTTCTGGTAGGTAGGGAGGGTGGAAAGAAGTAAGTGTAGGTGAGTTTGAATCCACAGAGGTTGGAAGTGCGTTGGGTATAGAGTACGGGGATGGGAGGGCCTCTCTCGTATATACAAGTCGAGCGTTGTACAGAACCAGGCCCCCCTCCCCTTTTTTCCCCTAGAGTAATTGCCAAGGCAGTGTGGGAAGGGTAATTCCATTGATTGATTAGGGGCGGATTGCCTTATAATTTGATATGTGTAAATAAGATTATTCATTTTATGATTGTGCATGTATACATTGCTTATTGCTTATTTGAGATATTATTGCAGGCCCATTGCCTATTTGCCTTTCTATTGATTGATTCATGTATGTATTATATGTCTGGGTACATTTTTTCCTGCATTGCCATTCTGTGTGTACACTTGTAAGAGTTGATTGCCCCGGGGTAATATTTATGTTGATGTATATTGTGTGTACTCCGTTAGAGTCCTTGTGGAGCGCTACTCAACGAGCCTAACAGAGTCTTGGAGTGGTTACTCCTCCCCTGAGTCCAGTCTTGCCTAATTGACTGACGTTTTACCGCCCCTATTTTTCTGGTGTGGAGGATGTCAGGAATTTCGAACTGATCATTCGAAATCCCCGCCATTTAACTCCATGAACGTTGCGTTAAATTGGGGTAAGATTAGGAGATCTCACGGGCGTTTCTACGAATGAGTGTTGTCCAATACTTGACGGTATTGTGGCATAAATTTCAACCACCTGGTGGTGAAGGAGCGGGTGTCAGAGAGACGAAGTTTATATTATTTACAAATTACGAAAATGATATTGTATTGTTTTATCACGACAAAAATATCGATGTATATGATTAGAGCCATGGACTCTCTAGTTTGTTGGATTATGGCAAATTATGGCCTTCAGCCGAAGTATTAATTTAACTCTTTGATCTGAAGTTAGACTTTGACTGTTTCTCTGTCATGTGGTCGATAAAGAATCTTTATCAAACCCCTTATTGAATAAATAACGTAAGAGTTCCCGCGCATCTCACAAGGACACTTTAGTTAGCGGGGAGACCGTAGTTTTCCTCAGAGCTGTCCAGCACGATGCTCGTTCATTCCTGCCTGAACATCCAACCAGTAAGTTTAACTATATTGTTAAGTCTCTCCGTCTCTGGATCCTTGCTACCGCGATACCAGGTCAGTTCCTTTGTGAGTCTCTGTATGTAAATTTGTATCAATTTGTAAAATTGTCATCCCTGAGACTGGGGATTAGTTTTATGCATCAGATAATGCCTGTAGACCTTGGTATGTGATTTACCATAGAATAGTTATTATAATTTCAAAAACTTAGTCTTATTTAGTCCAACGTGGACTCTGTGTTTCATGAGCACATGTTGCAGACCCCCTAAGGGTAACAGTTCTAACTTTCAATTAGCCTGAAGTGTTATTGTGTGTTTTTTTTCTTTATTAAATGATTATTTTTTGTAATAAACTTAAAATTGTGATCATATTTTATTGAATCCTGAATAGTTTTGGAAAGCAAACCTCTTCAAGGTCTTGTCATCAGCCCATTCCATCGGGCCTAGAATCATTAATTTCAAAAAGTTGGAGAAAAATCCACGACAAAATATATTGACCAATATCTTATTTTATTTCTGTCATGGATTTGAGGAAAATAGGGAAATTGGGAGGATTCTAGACCTTTCTATATTATGCTCATTTATTAGATTCTGTTTGTTTTTCAAGGTCACATGTACTATGCAATATACGAAACATCAAGCTATGAAAGATTTCTGTGCCTATCCTGCTCTTGCAGTGTTGCCAAATCTACAGATTATAATTTGGAATCCCTTGCAGGTGACTCTGATTTATAGCCATGTAGGCATTGATTCAAAAGATTAACCTAGGAATGTATACTATATTGAAAATAAACAATTTCATTAGTAAAGAGAAAAGAATCATTTGAATAAAGGGTGCCTCAGTATGACAAGATTAAGTTGGTTTGCTCAAGTACAAAGTAATTTCATACATCAATGTCCTTTGATCTCTGAACAATGAGTTTCCTTTACTAAGGCTATAGCACTCTGATAGTCAACTTTTATTTTCCTTGGTTTGTCGATAATCTTCTTGAATCCAAGCTGCCAAAGCAGTTTTCTGAAATAAACTGCATCTCTTCTTGCATCACAAAATGCTACATATTTTGCTTCATTTGTTGAGAGTGTAGTTATTCTCTACTTTCTGCTTTGCTATGATATTGGTCCACCTGCTAGGATGATTACAAATCCAGAAATTCATTTGCTTCCATAATGATCATTAGCATGGTCTGCATCCACCCGTGCGGTTGGGTGTTCTTGAGTTGTCTGGCTGCAAATGGCTAAATCTTGAGTCATATTGAGATATCGTAGTAGATGTTTTGCATTCTTCAGATCTTGTTTGTGGTGATCTTGATTTTTCTGGCACAGTGTTCCTGTGGCAAAAGCTATGTGAGGCCTAGTGCAATTTATTGTGTAACAAGCTACCAGTGATTCCTCCGTATTTTGTTGCATTACGTACCTCATCTTTTGGAACTTTCCTAAAATTTAGGCCTATTGACGTTGACAACCCTTTCGATATAGCAAGATTTTGATTTATTAGCACTTCTTGAATGTAAACTCTCAGATGGATCAGAATCGTTGAGGGATTCTCTCTGATGTATTTAATGGAAAGAATATTTGATGCCTCTCCTAGATCTTTTATGGCATAATAATTCATTCTTGAAATGCCACATCTGAATTTTCTAAAAATGATAAAATCATCTACATGAACACCGGTAGCCTAATTGTTGTTTTGCTTCATAATAGTAGACATAACTGTCAAATTCATGTCTAATCAGGCACATTTTTGTCAGCTTCTAGTTTAGTTCTTCATTTTATAAAGTTCGCAAACAAAATGTTTTCTCTTTGTAACTTCAAAAGCCATTGGTTATTCCATAAACATGACTTCCTTCAGTCCAGTTTTGAGATGGATTGAATTAATGTCAGTTGGTTCAACAGACCATGAATTTTCAGCAGCTAATGCATTTAACAGTCTAATGCTCGATTTCCTCACTGCAGGATTGTAAGTCTCGAGGTAGTCCCCAACAGGTGATAGGCAGAACCCTCTGACCACAAGTCATGCTTTGTGTACCACTATCTCACCTAGTTAATTGTATTTTCTTCAGAATACCCACTCGCAATCAATCAATTTGCGTCCTGTAGGTCTTGGTACTATATTCCAGGTAATAACGCACTCTAACATTTTCATTTCTTGCAGCTTTGTTTCTATTGCTGGTGTTATCATCTGAGAAATAGTCCTCTCAATCGGTGTTGCTATCAGTGTCCGAGTCAGATAAGAAGAGAGTTACTGTTTGCTTCTCGGGTGTGGCTCCTTCTGCTGGTTCCCTTATCTTATGAGGGTAAATCTCTTCTCTAAAGTTAATGTTAATGGCATTGATTATGACTTGTTTGTTGATGCTCCACAACTAGAATCCCTTTTGGTTTGGGCACACGAGCAGGAAAGTGTATCTACACACACTTTCCTGCTCGTACTTCTAGCTTTGGAGTCTCCCTTAGCTTAGCCCAAGCTTCACAGACAAACACTCTGATATATTTCATGTCATCTCGTTCAAGGTTTCTCCAATTCCACAGCACTAGTGGAATTTTGTTTATGGCCATTGAAATTGCTTTATTCTTGAGGTTATTTGCATGAAGAAAGGCTTCAGTCCAGAATTTGTGAGGTGCATCTTGCTATGGTCGGCAAACCGTTTTAGGCATTCAGCCTTTCCATTTTGCTAAGGAGAGAATGGGAAAACCAAGAATTCCTTGCCGACATACCCTCCCCCAATACCAGTGTGGAGATGTTCCGCGCTATGTTGGAATCTGCACCAATTCCGAATCGGGTTGTGCGATGTTAGAATTCTTACTTTGTGCGGCAAAGTTGGAATTAAGTGTTGGGTTCCCGCGGGTGTTGACGCCTATATAAAGCACAAGCAGACGACATTAACGTCAAGACTTGTCAAGTGCTTGTCAGTCAGTGAGCTGTCACGGCCTTCTGCCAAGCTGCTAACAAGTGCTCAATTGCCAGTTAAGTACTTATTATTATCTAGTCTACGAATAACTAATAACTGAGTAATTTGCCAAACTTTCTAAATCATTCTTTAATTTGACTTGGTGACAATCTAAACCCTGAAAGAAGTAAAACTAGAATAGATTATTCACTGGCAAAATCAAACATGGATCTAAACCGCGAACATATGACTGCTGAATTAGATGGTATTTCAGCTGCCAACACCATCATCCTGTCCGCTGAGAAGCATGCAACCTTCGTCGACATCCTCAAGCAACCTCAACCACAGGCATCAGACCAAGGCAACAAGGATCTCCCTGGAGATGCAAAGCTCAGGTGGTGGGTCAAGAACAAGCACTTCAAGCTCATCAACCTCCCAGACCTTGGACTGACGAATGTGCTTCTGGTCACCTAAAAGGTTTGTCCATTTACCTTTAAACAATCAAAATAATATTTTTTCCACATTATTCACCCCTCCCATATTTTATCAAAGTATTTCTTATGAACTAAGACATTATTCTGCCCCTTGTTGTATTTAGATAATGAATCCATGAACATTATCCTGAAAAGATTTGAGACAAAAACATCACAAATAGGGCCTATTGTTCATAGTTATGATCTTTAACCATACTAATGATGAGATGTACCAAGGATGTTTATTTTAATGCCTTTTGGGGTTTAAAAAGATTAACTATTGTTTAAATTAAATAATGTTTACCCCTCTCTTTTTGTGCATCATATCTTTTTTCAACCTCTCCAACTATCATCTGATTTAAATCAAAACTAAACTGAAATGGCTATTTTTAGATCTAGGCTTTGCTTTCATATTGTTATCAAATATTTCTACTGATACCTAGTAGAGATAGAGATTGATTCCAACTTTGTGCAGGGAGGTTTCAAGTATTTCACCACTTCTAAGCACGCAAACTGACTCTGGTATAAAAATTGGGTTACAAATCAATAATTTAAGAATTGGTGGGCTTTAAGAGACAGTTAAGGTTCAACATTACCAAAAAAAATGTTATTATTATTTGTGCATTTAAGTACCATATCCCCTATCCTTTCTTGACTTCCCAACATTAAGATTTGGTTATTATTGCAACCAAAAATTATTTGTAATTTATGACAATTGATAGTATGTTAAAGGTGCTTTGAATCATTATAAAATTAACATACACAATGTTTAAAAAATATCAAATGCATAAAAAATGATATTAGTTAATTAACTACAACACCCTCCCCATTGTTTGTGAATTAGAGGCTGACATTCAACAATCTTAAGTGGCCTAAACACAGTGACAGATAGGGGTGGCAATTCCATACTACAATAACTAACATGCCTTGGAAACAAATTAAACATACATAATGACCTGACTTTGCATAATGGCCTAATCACTGCATATACAACGAGGAGATCACCACATAGAACCTAATACTTTTAACACACCTATTGCCATATAAGGTGAACGAGTCAGTCGACGTATTTACGTGAATCTGTTTCACTCCACAGCAACCAAAATACGATTCCAACTTCGTCGCGCGATCTGGGAATCTTCACATTGCGCAGCGCCAAGTGAGAATATTCCAACACGGTGCAGATTCTGGGATGGGTCGCAACACCAACACGAATATCATAATGCAAATTTCCTAACTCTCTTACAATCTCTCCTGGTACCCACTTCTCTGGAGTGTTGTACGATCTTACCATGACATCAGATAATGGTAAAAAATTTCTTACATTAGGAAACTTTACTACTTGTTTATACCCTTTATCTTCTAAATAACTTTGCATACTTGGATACAACAAATCTAACTTACACCTTATCCTCCTCCCCATCAACAAATTTGAGGGTGTCACGCCTGTTGTGCTGTGCGGTGTTGTTCTATAAGACAATAAAAATTTTGATACATGCAAAAATATGTTACCAGAATTTGCTTTTCTACACTTCATATTGTGTTTAAACGTTTGGACAAATCTTTCAGCCTCTCCATTAGTAGATGGATGATATGTTGCTGAAAATGTATGCTTTATACCATTGACATTGCAAAATTCTTTAAACTCTTGTAAGGTAAATTGTGAACCATTATCTGTAACAATTCTTTCTGGAATACCGTGTGTAGAAAAGATTTGCATTAACTCTTTTATTGAGGCGTAAGACGTTGTTGTCTTCATTGGGATAATTTTTGGCCACTTACTGCAAGCATCTACTACTATCAAAAACAATTAATTTAAAAAAAGGACCTCCAAAATCTATGTGCACTCTTTGCCATGGATACCTGGTTAACTCCCACGGGTGCATTCTAGAAAATTGAGGATTGTTCTGTTACATAACACAATTCATACAATTTTTTATATAAGATTCCACATCTTTATCTACACCTGGCCACCATACATATGTTCTGGCAATTGACTTTGATCTTACCATACCTTGGTGATCAGCATGTATTTCAGACAAAACCTTATTTCTCAGTGAATTAGGAATAACTAACCTTAAACCTCTCATCATTATTCCTTGTGTTACACTCAGTTCATACAATTTTCCTCTTTTCCATATAAATCCCTACCTGTCATTAAACTCTCTAAAACCTTATTAACCCTGGATAGGTACGCTCCTCGGACACCCCTTTAAGGGTATACTCGGACGCGAACGACCCCGACGCCAAAAAAAAAATTCTTGAAAAATCAGTTTTTGCAGTAACCTCCTTTTTTCTTTTGCCAAAAAAAACTTCAATGAATGCTTAAAACAACTGTAAAGATAAATACTACTCATCTGCAGAAAAACTATTTATTATAAATATTTTAAAAAATTAAGTAGAAAAAAAAAGACCTAACATAAAAATTCATAAAAAAAAGTTTATACATATATACACAAATCCTTTTAGGAATTGATTCTTGAATGTTTAGGACACATTTTGATGTATTTTGGATGAAGTCAGACCCATGGAGGTGAAGATCTGAAATGAGAAAAAAAGGGTAACTTTTTTTGGCCAAAAAAATTTGTCCAAATTTCATGAATTTTTTTGGGTACCCAAATGAAATAGGAAGTGGCTAATTTTTTTAGGGAATAAACATATGTTATCCTAAAATAGAAATATGTAAAAAAATCTTCATTATTTTGTAAATTACATTTATATCAGGGGCCATATCTAAAGGTAATTTTTTGAGTACTTAGAAATTTCGTAAAAAAATACATATATTTAATATATAATATGATATTTATGCAGGTAAAAATATACCAAAATATCACAAATTCTATAGGGAACAAGAATATATATAGATAGGGCAGCTTACGCTTCGGATATGTCCACAAAATGGCCGCCAACCACACTGACTCAGACTCCCTAATCTGCCACTTGAAATGTAGGAAGGGTATGTCAATTTCAAGGTGTTATTTACTAATCTAATTATTATTGGATATGCATAAAAATTGTATGGTGGGTTGCTGGATAATTGTCGATTATTTTACGACTATAAAATTAAAATTCTGACCCAAAATAATTTTTTTGAAGGGAAATAAAATCGAAAAAAAAAAAATGTAAAACAATATAACATTTTAGCTAAAAAAATTTGATGATATTGAATCAAAAAAAGAGTAAACAAAATTTTCCGACAAATAAACATCTAGAGGAATCATTACTCTGTGATAGTTCCTTAGTACGTAGTAATTTTGAAAGAAATGGGAAAAAACGAAAAAATGGCAATCACCGGAAAATCGAACACATACCTATATATACGCCATATCTGGCTAAAAAAAAGATAGGCATGGGTAGCCAGATCATCTAGAAACACTTTCCAACACTATAAAAATATAAGTTTTGCGACACTACTTGCCAATTCCTTACGGTAACATGACTAAGCAAAAAAATGCAAAACAAATAAAAAGGGGCACTCGCGGAAAAATGGCTAACATTCTAATATACGGCATTTCAGAAAAAAAAAATTCAGCCACGTGCTAGGCAAACCATCAAGGCACATTTTCCGACAAATAAACATCTAAATGAATAATTACTCTGTGATAGTTCCTTAGTACGTAGTAATTTTGAAAAAAATGGGAAAAAACGAAAAAATGGCAATCACAGGAAAATCGAACACATACCTATATATACGCCATATCTGGCTAAAAAAAGAAGATAGGCATGGGTAGCCAGATCATCTAGAAACACTTTCCAACACTATAAAATTATAAGTTTTGCAACACTACTTGCCAATTCCTTACGGTAACATGACTTGGCAAAAAAATGCAAAACAAATAAAAAGGGGCACTCGTGGAAAAATGGCCATTCTAATATACGGCATTTCAGAAAAAAAAAATTTCAGCCACGTGCTAGGCAAACCATCAAGGCATATTTTCCGACAAATAAACATATAAATGAAATATTACTCTGTGATAGTTCCTTAGTACGTAGTAATTTTGAAAGAAATGGGAAAAAACGAAAAAATGGCAATCACAGGAAAATCGAACACATACTTATATATACGCCATATCTGGCTAAAAAAAAAAATAGGCATGGGTAGCCAGATCATCTAGAAACACTTTCCAACACTATAAAAATATAAGTTTTGCGACACTACTTGCCAATTCCTTACGGTAACATGACTAAGCAAAAAAATGCAAAACAAATAAAAAGGGGCACTCGCGGAAAAATGCCCAACATTCTAATATACGGCATCTCAGATAAAAAAAAAAAAGACATGCACGTGTTAGCCCAACCATCAAGGCACACTTTCTAACACATAAACATGAAAAAAAAATCAATAATATACGGCAATTCCTTACTACGTAGTAAATTTTTACAAATATTGAAAAAAAAAACAAATTGGCAACCGCAGTTAAATACCCAATATACCAATAACTACGTCGTATCTGACAAAAACAAAATCACGCATGGGTAGCCAGATCATCTAGACACACTTTCCAACATTAAAAAAGCAAAAGTTTTACGACACTAATTCGCAATATCTTATGGAAAAATGACTTGGCAAAAAAATGAAAAAAAATGAAAAAGGGACACTCGCGGTAAAATGCCCGACATTCTAATATACGACATCACAGATAAAAAAAAAAAACATGCACGTGTTAGCCCAACCATCAAGGCACACTTTCTAACACATAAACATGAAAAAAAAATGAATAATATACGGCAATTTCTTACTACGTAGTAATTTTTACAAATATTGAAAAAAAAAACAGAAATTGGTAACCGCAGTTAAATACCCAATATACCAATAACTACGTCGTATCTGACAAAAACAAAGTCATGCATGGGTAGCCAGATCATCTAGACACACTTTCCAACACTAAACAAGCAAAAGTTTTACGACACTATTTGGCAATATCTTACGGAAAAATGACTTGGCAAAAAAAATGAAAATAAATGAAAAAGGGGCACTCGCGGTAAAATGGTCCTCGTGGTGATGAACGACATTTTAACTAAAAAAAAAAAAAAACATGCACATGGTAGCCAAACAATCCACCAAGACTTTCCACAACTGATAACCTATACAAGTTGCACCATTCTACGACAATTTCATAATACGTAATAACTTTGATAATTATGCAAACTACCTTAGAAGGGTAAACTCGGACGCGAACGACCCCGACGCGTCTCAGAAATCGGGGAAGGAGTACAGCTACAGCAATGCACATCTGGACACTACTAGAGCGTGTAGGGGAGACACCTCCTGCAGGTCGATCACCCACAAATTCAGTCACGGGGGTGAGTCACGTGAGAAAAACCTGTTTTTTTTTTGACGCTCGGGGTCGCAAACGACCCATCGTACCTATCCAGGGTTAAGTACTGGGTCTCTCTTGGTACTGTGTGCTACATCTTTTGCAGTTACGGGTACATCATATACAGAAATTAACAGAACACTGTCATCATACTCTTCCGGAGTTTTGTCTACTGGTAATCTGGATAAAGCATCTGCGTTACCCATCTTTGATGTTGGACGGTATTCCAAATCATAGTGGTACGCTGCTAATGTAATTGCCCAACGTTGTAGTCTTGCAGCTACCAACGTAGGTAAACTTGCTTTTGGACCCAATATTGCTAATAAAGGTTTATGATCTGTAACAAGTGTGAACTTTTTCCTACCATAAAGATATATATGGATTTTTTTACCTCTATAAACTAATGCTAGACCTTCCTTTTCTATTTGAGAGTAATTCCTTTCTGCCTTGTTCAATACTCTAAAAGTGAATGCAATTGTTTTTTTCAGTTCCATCTGGCATTACATGAGATAATACTGCACCTAAACCTATGTTTGATGCATCACATACTAATTTAACTGGTAAATCCATTTGATAATGTACTAAGAATGTAGGTGATGTTATTTCCTGTTTGATTCTTTCAAAAGATTCCTGACACTTTTGTCCACTTCCATCCTACCCCCTTATTCAACAGATTATACAATGGATGTGCAATTTTAGACAAATTCTGAATGAAATTCACATACAATTTTACTAAACCTAGAAATGATTGTAATTCCTTAACATTTTCTGGCACTTTTGTTGATTATACAGCTTTAATCTTCTCTTTAGATTTGTGAATACCCTTACCATTTATTACAAAACTTAAGTATTCCACTGAATCAACTTCTAAAATACATTTTCTCTTATTTACTCTCTATGTTCTCTTTTGTCCTTACCAGCAATTAAAACATTATCTATAAAAATGAATACTCCTTGAATTTCTGAAAAAATCTAATGCATAGTGTTGCCATATAGCTGGACTACTTGCAACTCCATAAGGTAATCTCTTTGGTGTAAACAAACCTAAGGATGTATTTACTGTACATAATTCTTGTGAAGTTTCATCCATGGGAAGCTGTTGAAATGCTTGTCTTAAATCTAATTTAGAAAAAACACTGCATCCTGACATAGTTGCAAACATGTCTTTCGGATTTGGTAAGGGATGTTGAGCTACTTGCAGTTGTGGATTTAACGTTACTTTGTAATCTCCACATAACCAAACCTGTCCACTTTCCTTCACAATAGGAACTAATGGTGTAGCCTAATCTGAATATGTAACCTTTTCCCAGGAACCTTCCTTTTCTAATCTCTTGATTTCTGTTTCAACTTCACTTTTCAATGCATACGGTACTGGTCTCGGAGCACAAAATCTAGGAGAACTGTCAGGTTTCAAAACTAAAATTGCCTTTGCATTCTTTACTGTACCTACTTTATCTTCAAATACATCTTGAAACTCTGATATGATATTATCCACATATATTTCATTTTTGTGTTCATCTTGTCTACCTGTAACCTTCAAAATACTTGGCCAATCTAACTTTAAATACTGTAGCCAATCTAAACCTTGCAAAGTTTGTCCATTACCTTTTACTACTGTTCATGGCATTCTCTCTCATTTCTGTTCTTTGTACTCTACTTCTACGTTCAAAGCACCTATTACCTGAATATCAAAACCATTATAACCTTTCGAAACTCTATTTGTACCTTCTAATGACAAATTAGGAATGCTTTTAGCCGTTTTCTCAGACTTAATTGATACATCGGCTGCTGTGTCAACTTGCATTAAAATTGGTTTACCATTGATGATTACTTTTACCATGATATGTTTCTTTTCACCTTTTTGACGGAATTAATACAAAACGCAAAATCAGTTTCTGACCTAACCTGATTTTCATGAACATTTTCCACATTATTCTCTTGACCAATAGTATCAACTGTAGTATTTATTTTCTTTGCGTACTGTCTAGGGATTCTACAAGCATTTGCAAAATGACCCATCTTTTTGCAATTCTGGCATGTCTGTCCAGTAGCAGGGCATTTCTTTGCTTTGTATGCAAGATGATCAGTTTTGCCACACCTATAACACTTGGGTTTTTCCTGTTGTTTCTGTGTATAAGCCTGATTCTGATATTTATGAATATAAGTGTTAAGCACTTTTCTATGACTAGGCTTTGCCATATACCTTCTCTGATTCTCATTGGTTTTCCACTTAGAACCAACGGTATTAATTCTAGAATGTTCCACTTTATTACTTGCAGAACTACCTATTATGTTATTTTGCCTATTTGATGTTTCTAAAGCTCTGCCTGTTATCAATACCTTTTCTAATGTTAAATCTTTCCCAGCAATAATTTCTTTCTTAGCTCTTTTGATGTGCAATGTACAATAACTTGATCTATGATAACATTTTCTAACTCTAGAAATTCACATAAAACAGTTAAATTCCTTAGTCTAGTCACAAATGCATCTAAACTTTCATTTTCTTTCTGATAAGACTGCGCTGAAAAATGGTATCTTTCAAAACAAATTTTGATCCGAGGAGCAAAATATGTTTTAAGAGCCTTAATTGCAGCTTCACTTGTGTCATGTGTAGGCTGCAATGTCTTAAACACTTCCCGAACTTCCCTACCTGCTGTATGAAGTAATAATGCCTTCTTCTGGGCATCCTTTATATTCCCTAATGCTTCTGAATAAATCTTAAATTCCTCACACCACTATTGCCATCATGTTGTGAATTGGGCTCAGCTGTGATGCTAAATCGTTCAAGATGTTCAATGTCAAAAGGCATTTTAATTTTTACCTTATTACCTACAGTAGGTTACTGTTCTGAAGTCACTTTGTATCCTACCTTTTTTGAATCCTACATAACATTAAATTTCACTTTTTTTCTGTTTGTTTGCTTGCTATGATAAAATTCCTCTGTTCTGCTGCTTGGAAAATCTTCATTGGACTTTTTCTCTTCTTGTCCATCGATCTACAAAAGCTCCTTATCTTGTGCTGCCCAATGTTTCTTCTGTGTGTGTTCGTCCTTCTGCTTGTCGCCAATTAATATGAGGATAGGATGTCTACATAACAAACATATTGTTACCTGCAATAGATGAAGAATTGTGAGTTATTATTTCTCAGCTGATCCCATCTGTGGTCGTCAATTTTTCTTGGTGGGATTTAATGATACGTTGGTATTCTTAAGATGCACTTTAATAGATATTGTGACTACATTGCTCTATGACAGCCAACTCCTAAGTGTGTTTGTGTGTGGAGCGTCATACACAATCTGACAAAACCAAAACATTACTAAACAACAAAAGAGCATCGCTCTCAAAGACTTAAATCCTACTCTAGTACAAAACTATAAAGAATCACATCCTATCTTTGAGGTATTTAACAAATGTTTGAATCTAATATCAAAATAAATCATTTCACTTATATACAAGGCATAACATGCTTTATTCATGCAATAGGAGGCAATGTTGCGCAATACCTGTAACACTTGAAATAATACAGTACTTTATACCAATAATACATAACAGTGGCACCATATGTAGATCTGGAGGTGATGGGCATGGATGTGTTAATCATGAATTGGAATCATTTCGAGAAGATTAATGTATTCCCACCCTTCAGTCTTCTCTTGAAGGTGTTAGACAAGTTCTGATCGTTCAGGTGGATAGTAGCCCTAGTTGCTCCTCTTTGGCCAAAGAGCAACTGGTATCCTTTGGGGACATGATGAACTGAAGGAAGATAACTCTACCCAGCCCGAGCCTGTCTCAAGAAATACAGAGAAAAGCTGTCTTCGCTCCATCCAAATAAACGAATGCCCTTCATCCCATTACTTTTTCTCACTAGCCCTGGGAAAAAAGATTTAAAATTCAGCGGGACAAATTGGCATTTGTGGAAAATTTTATAACTTCCACTACTTGTAATCGGTATGAAACTTCGTGGAATAATTGGGTTCGATCTGTGAAAGATACAAATCTATCTTCTAAATCCATAGATTTTTGTATAGGCTGTCTGATTGACTTACATGCGAAAGATTTAGCATCCTCCATGATTGCGCAATGCAAGTCGGCCCTAGCTGGCCCCATTTTATATGCTTTTGACAGAGATTTTAATTCTGTCCTCTTCACCACGATTCCGAAAGTTTGCTCCAGGTTGAGACCAGCAGTTCCACCGAGGCTGATCTGGTTATTGGATGAAGTTTTATAACTAACTTTGGAAATTGACGATCAAACAGTGTCTTTCCAAGTTTTATCTCAAAGAGCAGTTTTTCTAATCACTATGGTTTCTGGTGCTCTGATTAATTAAATTATGGTCTTTCTAGAGATGAGGGTCACATAGAGTTTACAGACAATGGTTAAGTTAATTTATACCCTGATCTTACCTTTTTGCTGAGAATGAGCTACCATCTAAACATTGAGGACCATGAAAAATAGTTCCCCTTGAAAGTTATTTCACCCCTTGTCAAGTACAGTGTTTAAAAATACCTGGATAGGACAAAGAAGGTTAAAACGGGCCGATTCTTTAAAGGTGAGACGGTCGGATCAAAGTTGTCTTTGAAACAACTGAGAGCAATATTGGTTTATTTCCTTTGAAAAGCAGACCCCGCTAGCATCCAATTTGGTCATGACCATAAGAAAGTGGAATCATCTATGAACTCCTCTTAGTATATGTCATTCGAGGCTTTACAAGCTTATACTAGTTGGAAGTCCACTAGGGTGTTCTTCAAGCATTATAGGAAGCAACTGCATGAAGTTCGTCATTTTGTGGTGGCACCAGGTAATGTTATGAAACCTGCTGCAACGACATAGTTCTCAAGTGCGTCCTCGGGCATTCTTCCAGTTTATTTACTTTCATAAGTAAACTGTCGGTTTTTGCTTCATGATATACATTATACAATTTCAGATATTTTAACATTCAGGATTCAATTTAGTTTCTCATAATTTTATAAGTGTACCTATGTGAGCATACATTACTATTCTAGGACAGAGTTTAATATAATTTAGTTTCTTTGGCTGTGTTTGACACTATTTTGCATTTAGCCATATACAGCAATATTCTTAAAATTTTCTTCTTAAGGAGTTTGGGGATATATCATCTTGTCTCCCCTCATGATTATTTAGGTAAAGAGTTTTATTGGGAATATATTTTGCAGTACACTGGTAGATCACAATGCAGTTCATATATACTGTAATAAAATTTGCTCAAATAGATGGTCTAATGAAAATGATATAATGTTGGATGATTTTATTGCTAAACTTATTTCCTAGTAGAATTAAACTTAGCATACTATAGTCAATTTCTACCAACACTGCGGATTAAGAATCTATTTAACGATGAGTATTAGATCTTCAATGATTACTCACTACGCTCATGATATTGGCAATATGTGTTCTTCACAACTGCTACAGGGAGTGTTCTTCACCAAAGGGATGGTGGGTAGAGGGTCATAGATCCTTCCCCTTAAAACTATCATATTTACCAAATTCAGTTAATTTTGGATTCTTTGTAAAGTAAATATATAGGATTATACTTCATCATATAAGCGGTGAGCCCCCATTTATGGCAAGTTTTTTTTTTTCCATGGAGGAGCCTCACACTGAGTATAAATAATTCTTTGGTACACTTCCATCAGGACGACCTGGCCCGAGCCAAAAAAAGGGACATTGACATAGGAAAAATATATTATTGGGTGAGATAGCCATGCCGTCCTGATGGCCCACCTTTTACGTCCTACTTTCCCCCGCCCTTTTGCTCGTTGGAGGCTTCTATTTCACAGTAGCTCAGCTGCGACGAGGAATGAGAAGCAGGAATGTATAAGGGCACTGGAAGGTGATAGGATGTGTAATGGCTCCATACTTATCCTTCCCCTTAGTGGGTAATGGGTCCATACTTATCCTTCCCCTTAGTGGATTAGACTGGGTAAGGTCAGTTTTGGGTGCAGATATCTATGGTTATATTCAGATATGTCCCTGATTATATACGATATCTTCGTATAGCCCTTTTCGGGGGCTGGAACCCCGGGATACCTGATGGTAAATTTCTTGTGATATCAATCGCAGAAATATTGTACTGTAGAAGCTGCTAGAAGGAACTTCCATCAGGACGACATGGTTATCTCACCCAAAAATAGATTTTTCCTAAGTCAAAGTCCTTTTATTGTTAATTTAGTTTTTAAGCATAATGAATCTTTTGTTTTATTGCTATTAGTTCTTATCCTGTCTGGAGATATTGAGTGAAATCTGGGAACAGCACATCCTAATTTTCGTTAGTGTAGTCTACTGTATTGCAATATTCGTGGTCTGCATGCGAATATTCAAGACCCTACAGTTGCCTCCAGACAATATAGTATTCATTTGTGCTCAGGAATTTTGGTTTCTAGTATTGGAAACTCATCTGAGCTCCTTGTAACTGGTTTTATGAAGACAATAATTTTCAAATGAGACGCTGTCCCTAGCTCCAACTACGTTTGCTTCAAATTGTGTGTATGAGAAGACCAGGAATTAAACTAGTCTTAAAAATAAACATAAGAAGATTTTCGATATAATATTATTATCAATAGGCACACCTTTATATTTAAATAATGTTTTGAGAATATCTCACGATTTTATTTAGGAATTATTGAGATTTCCCATAAAAATATCAGTTCCTTAGAAAAGCTATTAAAAATCCAGTGGTATTTTCAAGGTGGGTTGTTACATCTAGCGAAGCTGAAACTAGCCATTTGAATCATTCTTGACAGGCATTGAGGACTCACATGCTCTGCCTCTAAAATCTATATTAATAAACTGCTAAGCCTTAGGGAAAGGGAGTTATTTTTAAGATAACAGTACATCAGTGATGCCATTTTGGAGTATTTTATTTTTATTCCAGATCTTTATTATTAGCAGTAAAACTAGAGTTAAAATAACCGTCCTGGAGTATGGAGTAAAATCTGGAGTATTGGTATCAGTGTTAGGTATTAATAATTCCGCACTCTAATACTCTAATGCCGATGTCAAACGGATCTTCAGCCATTTGAATATCACAAAATCAAAACTACAAAACAAAATGAACACTGAGACTCTAAATGCAATCCTTCATGTGAAATATGGGCTGAAACGGCAGAGAAAGCGCTGTTGTAATTATTCATATCCTCGTGAAGTTCTGGATAAGATAGGACAATGAATCCTACAAAAAACGGGAAAGTCGAAATCAAGTAGGCATGCAAGGTGTTGCGGAATACCCGTTAGCGTCGGTACCATCATGTTACTTGACGAATTTGAAGCTGTTCAGATGTCCATCAGTTAGTCTGATGAGAGAGACCAAGAAAATCTTTTAAGTATGAATTATTAACAGAATTTTGTATTATTTTGGTAAAGTTCCTATCCCCACTCTTTTTTTTATAAAGAATCCAACATTGTGCTTTAATTTTTTTTTTGTATTGTATTTTGTTTGTTTTACCTTTTTTTCAGTATATATATTTTATTTAAAAAGTCTTTTCAATTATCCTTTCCATAAAAGTAAAGTAAATTATTATGAAGATCTAGAGGATTTTCCAGAGTACTAAAGAAAAATCTGGCGTAAATCTAGAGGATACGTGCTACAAATCTGGAGGAAAGGTAGCGATATGAGTTGGCAACAGTGCAGTACATATTGAAGGCTTTCAACAGGGTGGAAACCCTGTCAGTTCACTCACACCAATAAAACCCCTGTACCTTTTCCCTAGTACACGGACTTACCAGCCGCCTTAGAGAACACCCTTCAAATCTCATGAGATTCCATAAAGTAATTCTCATTACAATGACACTCTCTCTCTCTCTCTCTCTCTCTCTCTCTCTCTTTCTCTCTCTCTCTCTCTCTCTCTCTCTCTCTCTCTCTCTCTCTCTCTCTCTCTCTCTCTCTCTCCTTCATTCCACTGACTTTGATGCTGTTGCCATTCAGTTGGATATATATATATATATATATATATATATATATATATATATATATATATATATATATATATATATATATATATATATATATATATATATATATATATATACTACCTGCTAAATTTATGTAAAATTGAATCCAAGTAGAAAATCTGAATACTTGCCTTTTTGTTTCTTAGTGGAATTGACAAATAACGGTAATGTCATATATAAAGGTCTAGGAGACCATATAAGGAACTCATTCAAAGTAAAGGCACTTATACAAATACACAGATATAGTACTTTCAAGTAATTCTCTAGTATGCACCCATCAGGACGACATGGCTGAGTTCAAAAAACGGATTTTGAGCAAAGCAAAAAATCTATTTTGGGGTGATATGGCCATATCGTCCTGATGGGCCCTCCCTACTTTTGAAAAGGAGTACACAAATACATAACGAAAGACACCCCCCCCCCGAATCTACTCTATATGCGGCTATCCAAACTTAAATGCAACAAGGAATAGTTACGCCATAGTAGTACTGGGAGGGGATTAATCGGGTAGCCTTGATAACGGCTCCCCTTCAAACTCGCCACTCTTCCCCCTCAAAGCGAAAACTCTATTCGGGGTGAAGATTGCTATGTGTTGTATCAAGAAATACGTCCCCTGATATTATGCGATATCCTTAAAAGTTATATTAAGGATACTCGCGCCAGGAGTTAGAATTCTGGAGACCTATGGTTAATTCTCTGGGAGTATCACTGTAGCCAAATATCCCTTAGAAAGCTTCCTAAAAGAACCTTCCATCAGGACGACATGGCCATATATCGCGAAAATAGATTTTTCGCTTTGCTCAAATCCGTTTAATAGAACCAAAACCTTTAAGGAAAAAATAGCAAACCTTTTTCTATGCAGATTTAAATCAGTGCCGGTTTAGTATGTGGCCTACCTTTTCTTTTTATTCTGGTTTAGTATGCGGCCTATCGGGCTTGTTACGTTATGTTATGTTAGGTTAGGTTAGGTTAGGTCAGGTAGGGTTAGGTTAGGCCACATGCTAAAACAGATAGAATTGGGTAGGCTATATTCTAGAGATAGGCCACATACTAAACCGGCACCCTTAAATCAAAGGCTTTTTAGACATCTTTCTACCAGATCGAAGAAATTGGTGCTAACGTTAACCTGGAACCAGACACCCCTAACTTTAAGAGTACAATAACCTTAACAAGAAAATAATTGGTGTTCCTGGTGTAATTTGATTGCTCCTGACGTTGACATTTGTCCGAGACTGCATTTTGCAACTTGAGATGTTTCAAACACAAGAAATTAAATATGAAAAACCATATTTCAAAAGGAAAACAAAGAAAAGGGATACGACCTAATTGAAGGATACCACCTAAGTTAGCTGCTTTGGGTCGATTACGGTGGGTCGTGGCTCTGGGTCTGGTTCAATAGCTGGAGTTGGAGCAGGTGTTTCATCAACGAGTAGAACCATCACTGGATCTTCCTGCCGAAGTCTTTCTAACAGGGTGTCAGCCATTTCTTTCACAGTGAGGTACATGTCATTCAGTGATGGATCAGGAGTGGCAGCAGAAGGGTTGGTGTCCATGGCTGATGTATTAGCGCTACGTGCAGAAGCATTGGTCAGTGGTGCGCTAACAAGGAATGGTGTGGAGCCAGCAGGTTGGTCTTTAGCTTTCTTCTTCTTGGTCGCTGGTGCTCCTACAGGCACAGGGAATTAGGCCTGTATAGGAGTTCTGGTTACAGCAGGATATGCAGCAGTGGTCTTCAAAGCATTGCCTTTTGAAGAGGAGGTTTGGACAGTTATTCAAGGTTTTTACTTGATCTTTGAAAGGTCAAAGGATCCGTGCTTTTCAAAGTGGTTGCATACTTTTCCTGATGAAAACTCACAGTTTCTGCAGTTGCATTGGACTTGGTGAATGGAGAAAAAATCATCCTGGACAGTTTTGCTCTTGATTCCCACAACAACAAGAATGAATATGTTGACACTGTGCCATTCATAATCCCTGCAGAATTGACATTTGCAATTCGCTGAATACTTCTTGCAGTGTCTGTTCTCTTTGTATAAGTGAGTCCATGCCCAGACACCTAAATAGAAGACAGAACTGGCAGGCACAGAAGGGAGACTGGTGTCTCCTGTGCCGGGTAAGCATGTACTAGCACTGGCAGAGAGATCCTCTCAGTCTGGGAATGAGCTGAGATTGCCTTGCCTTATGCAATACACTGTCTCTTGCATAGGCAGTTTGTAAGACTCTTCTATGCTGACTTGATAGATTGTCCATCCTTGTGCTACTAAGGGTGGAGAGGGGGTTATTCATATATGGTCAGTCTCTAGGGCATTGTCCTTCATTTAAGGTATTATTATTGTCTCTTGCCTCTGTTATTCTTAAGTAACCTTTGAACCTTAAGGACAGCAATAAAGTTGCATGGGCCCATGCTCTTGATTGGCCTCTAGGCTTCAGCCTTATGTCTGAGAGAGAGAGAGAGAGAGAGAGAGAGAGAGAGAGAGAGAGAGAGAGAGAGACTTTGTGTGAAATGCTTCTAGTTCTCAGTTCGGTAAATGTCTAGGAGAAGGCCGCACCCGTTTTTCAAGTATTAACGACGAAAAACGGCAAAAAACAACCAGATTATTGTAGCACAGTGCATAGAAACATGAGGAAATGAATAAAAAAGAAACTAAGACTTAACTGTTACACACAAAAGGTAAGCATAAACCTACTACTACAATTATGGGGGACCCCAGTGGGAAGCGGGGTTTTGTGTTTGGGAAGGGGCGTCAAATGATTTTCGCAATAAATGAATACTTATCCTTCCACCACCCCTCCCGTATACCCCTACCTAGCCCTACCGGGGGGGGGGGGGGAGGTTGGCTCGCCCGCCCCGCCCCCCCCCTGTGACCCCCTTAAGGCGACAGTGATTTTCAGGGCACTACCAAACCTAATAAACCCACATAACCTAGCCTAGGGCCCCTGTATCCCTACAGGGGGGGGGGGGGCCTCGGGCCCCCCCCTGCGACCCCCCTCCCCCCCTTACGGCCACTACCTAACACATCCATCAAACCAAATCCAAAGTGATGATGTTGCTGTATACATCGTTATACTAACACCATTATAATATACTCTATAAATTAATGTAGCTTACCTTAAACTGTTGGTTCAGAGAGATGTGCTGCTGCTTTGAGGAAAACGTGAAGCCGTTGCGAAGGTTCCTTGACATGCAGGACAATTTTTATTTTGCAAAATTAAATTGTGTCTCTGGCACAAATCCACTAGTTTTTCAATATTCCCCGAATAAGTTGCAACAAATTCATTGTAAGTTAGGAAGCAGTCAGGACAAGAAGATGGAATTTCAACTTCTTGTGCAACATGAGATGACGTGCTTGCTAAGGTCTCCATGTCTAAGAACGAAATGAAATGCCTGGGTAAGATAATGTATTGTCGCGCTGTGATTGGCCAAACATGTATGACATCATAGTGGATAGGTGCTGTGATTGGCCAAACGTGTAAGACTTCATAGTGGACTAGTTTGTCTGCAGATTATAGTGGTTACAGGGCTCATTTGAGCAAAAACAAGACACAATCAACAATAACAACAGACTTAGAAAAAATCTGGGAGGAAGACAAAAGTGGCGTGAGTTTGATCGTCGATATTTCGACTATTATTGATTTTTACTAAATTATCTCACTCGTATACCACTATTTACATACATTCCTACACATTCTAGTAAAAATAAATTGAATATCACTGATATCTTCATGCGGCCCTCTCCTAGACATTAACCCTCGGTTCTTTATAAATCACAGCGTTTTTTGGGTGTGAAGATTTTTCCTGATTGCACATCAACATTTCAAGAGGAAATCAAGGATATTTTATATATACCTTCAAATGAAAATATATAAAAAATACTAACTATTTCATTCATTTAATGATAAATTTATCAGAAATACAAATTATCTCGCATTTATGTTTCTTTCTCTGATATTTAAAAATAACAAAGTGATCAGTCCTTCTCCATGCGTTGTTTGATTGAAAATTATATAATCACTTGTTAGTTTTTAAGGAGTACAGGATGAATTCTGCTCCTTATTATATTCCTGTAAATACAAGTAGAATCATTACAATTACCTGAATTTACCAGCAATAGATCATGACAGTAATCACCTCACTTTTTTTACGTTAAGCTGCGCGTCTCATCAAATTGTACTGTTTATTCTGCACAGACAATTTATTTGTATTGTTTATACCACAAAGAAGTTTCATTTGTATTGTTTGTACCACAAAGACATTACTTTAATCAAAACTTATTTACTAACCTAAATTTCTCCCTCAGACATGTTTTGTCAATAAATAATGTTAATGAGAAGATATAAAGTATTTAATAACACCAACAGAAGTCAACGACGAGCTTGTTTCCAGATGAACGCTCCATATTCTTGCAACTTTTCACATATCTTAAAATCTTATTGTGATGGATTAAACAATACATACGAAAAACATATTATAAACTTTCTTTGAATACCAGAATCTACTAAAATTATGGAATTAATAAGACTCACTATCGATGAGAGCTTGCAAGTAGGTACTGTCAAATAGTGAGGGAATTGCTATTGTCACTCGGTGGTGGAATTATGAATTCGTTTACTTATTGTTTTCATGCAGATTATGGAACACTTATAGTATCCTCAAACCCAAAAAAAAGTGCTATTAATAGAACCTAACCTATACGGAAAGAATAGCAAATCCTCTCCTATGTGGACTTGAGTTGGTGCCGGTTTAGCATGTGGCCTACCTTTTTTTATTCTGGTTTAGTATGCTCCATACCTGGCTTGTTAGGTTAGGTTTGGTCCAGTCAGGTAAAGTTAGATCACATACTAAAACAGGTAGAACTACGTAGGCCATAATCGAAAGGTAGGCCACATACTAAACCGGCACCCTTAAATCGAAGGCTTTTTAGACATTTTTCTAAATGATGAAGGAAATGGAGGCTAACGATCCGGTGAGGAGCATTTCTTCAGATGAAACTGAATCCAGACACCCTTAACTTCATCAGTACAATAACCTTAACAAGAAAATAAGTGGTGTTCCAGGTGTACTTGGCCCAGTCTTATTTTGCATCTATACTATTGGTCTATCAAGATTGCTACAAAGGCATGGTGTGAAATTCAAATTATTTACAGATGACACACAGTTTTACTTTTCCATAAAACGGATTTTGAGCAAAGCGAAAAATCTATTTATGGGTGATATTGCCATGTCGTCCTGATGGATGGTTCCTTTAGGTAGCTTTCTATGGGATATTTGGCTAAATTGATACTCTCAGAGAATTGACCACAGGTCTCCAGAATTCTGATCAGCTTGTCGAATTTGGTGTCAGAAGAAACCTTCTGAAGTGGATAAACGGTTATCTCAGTAACAGAAAATCATGTGTTTTCTTTAAGGGTGCATGTAGCTCCTATGAAAATTTTGAGCTTGGCACACCTCAGGACGGTGTAGTGAGCCCATTTCTTTTCAATATACTTATGCACCGTGTACTGTCTTTCCTCACTGCTATCCCTGGAACCACTGTAACCTGCTATGCTAAGGATGTCTGCATCCACTCCACTACCCCTCGAAACCTTCAGCGTGTCCTTCAAGACTTCGAAAGGTCCTGTACCTCCTGTGGCCTCATACTCTCCCCAGAAAAAAGCAGAATCTTCTCTGCGCGGAACCTCCGAGACCTGTCAGTGTTCACTATGGGTGGAAATATTATACCTCACTGCACACAGTATACATATCTAGGTGCACCAGTCAGGATCACCCCTGCTATACCCGCATGACAACAAATCCACCCCATGGTGAAAAACCTTCTTGATTGACTGGAGCCTCGCTTCACTCCCATCAAGTGGCTTGCGACCAGGGCCACAGGCATATCTATCCCCGTGGCTAAAACCCTCTATATCCTCTTCCTAAGATCAGTTGTTGACTATTTATCACCTGCTTTAATTCAATTACCCAGACAGTCATTACAACCTCTAGAACTGTTCCAAAATAGAGTAATGAGGTTTATCCTTGGATGCCCTCCTTCCACTCGGATAGTCAACATGCAGACCGAACTCATTTTACCTCCATTAATAGAGAGAATTTATGCCAATGTAACTTTGTTTTCTGTTAAATGTCTACACACTCCACAATTTACTTCAACTTCTCTGCTGTCCTCAGAGCATCACTTGACGAAGATGCACCAAGACCTCAACTCCGGCCAGGGGGCCATAACCTAGTTAGGGGAGTATGTGAAAATCTTCGACACCTTGATATGGTGTACCTAAGAAAGCAGTCATCCAAGATTTGCCACCATGGCGGGTTCCTATTCCTGCTGTCACTTTCAAACCAACCTCTAAAGATGCCCATACCAGTCTACAGAAACAGCTGGTTATGGAAACAATATCCAAAGGGTCAATTTCAGTTCCTGCAGGACACCACATCTAGATTGACGGCTCAATACAGGCAGATGGAAGTGCAGCATGTGCTATGTTCTCCCCAACTTTAGAACCTCCTGAGGGTGGGTGGCATGATCGCAGGTTGCCAAACTCATCCAGTTCCACTAATTGTGGACTTCAAGGTATATGGAATGCAGTAACTCTACTTGTTAGAAGAAATGTGAATGGATTGGTGATCTGTGACTCCAAATCTGCACTCCAGGCACTGACATCTTCTAGGCCCAGCTGTGGCCGTGTTGTGCGAGACATACTGTGTCAACTCGCTGCTGCTTACAATGCCTCGCTTGTCGTCTCCTTCATGTGGATGCCCTCCCATATTGGGCTTGCTGGGAATGACATGGTGGACAGCCTTGCTAAAGCTGTAGGCACGCTGGACCTGGATGACAGAAATGATGAGCCCTCACTTCGCTGCCTTAAACATAGAATATATTCAGCAGCTTTTGCCTGTACAGTACAGCATAGGCATGCAGAGAGGGGCACTAGTGTTTCCATACAACATCATGATAACTTTCTGCATAGCCGTCACAACTACCGGCGTTGTGGACTCATGGTGCGTAGGCATAATGTCGTAAGTGGAAGGATACGGTTGGGATATCGTCCTGTGTGGCAGGTTGCTCAGACACTAGATATACCACACTACACCTCATGTAAACTGTGTAACCTTGCTAATGCCAATAACCTTAAACACTATTGCCTTCATTGTCCTACTGTCAGGAATCTGTTACCTCAAGGACAAAAATTTACTTCAAACCTGTCAATATTTACTCAAAGATGACCACCTAGACGTAATTTTGACTCGTCATCCACAGTCTGGTGGCTGCTAAACTATCTGATGCAGTTGTTGTGATAATGGAATACGATCTCATATATGTTATTTTTGTAACTGATACACTGTGAATTTAATGCTGTAATTTTTCTTTTTATGTTGATTTCTGATGTACTGTATGTAATTGCCAATATGTAACCTGGTTTAACGTCTTTGGGCGTAATAAATTTACCCTGGAACGGTACGGTGGGTCGTCCGCGACCCCGAACGTCCAAAAAAAATAGGTTTTTTCTCACGTGACTCACCCCCGTGACTGAATTTGTGGGTGATCGACCTGCAGAAGGTGTCTCGCCTACACGCTCTAGTAGTGTCCAGATGTGCATTGCTGTAGCTGTACTCCTCCCCCGATTTCTGAGACGCGTCGGGGTTGAGCGCGACCGAGTTTACCCTTCTAAGGTAATTTGCATAATTATCAAAGTTATTACGTATTATAAAATTGTCGTAGAATGGTGCAACTTGTATAGGTTATCAGTTGTGGAAAGTCTTGGTGGATTGTTTGGCTACCATGTGCATGATTTTTTTTTTAGTTAAAATGTCGTTCATCACCACGAGGACCATTTTACCGCGAGTGCCCCTTTTTCCTTTTTTTTCATTTTTTTGCCAAGTCATTTTTCCGTAAGATATTGCCAAATAGTGTCGTGAAACTTTTGCTTTTTTAGTGTTGGAAAGTGTGTCTAGATGATCTGGCTACCCATGCGTGACTTTGTTTTTGTCAGATACGACGTAGTTATTGGTATATTGGGTATTTAACTGCGGTTGCCAATTTCTGTTTTTTTTCAATATTTGTAAAAATTTACAACGTAGTAAGGAATAGCGTATATTATTGATTTTTTTTTCATGTTTATTTGTTAGAAAGTGTGCCTTGATGGATGGGCTAACACGTGCATGTCTTTTTTTTTATCTGAGATGTCGTATATTAGAATGTTGGGCATTTTTCTGCGAGTGCCCCTTTTTATTTGTTTTGCATTTTTTTGCTTAGTCATGTTACCATAAGGAATTGGCAAGTAGTGTCGCAAAACTTATATTTTTATAGTGTTGGAAAGTGTTTCTAGATGATCTGGCTACCCATGCCTATTTTTTTTTAGCCAGATATAGCGTATATATAGGTATGTGTTCGATTTTCCTGTGATTGCCATTTTTTCGTTTTTTCCCATTTCTTTCAAAATTACTACGTACTAAGGAACTATCATAGAGTAATGATTCATTTATATGTTTATTTGTCGGAAAATGTACCTTGATGGTTTGCCTAGCACGTGGCTGAAATTTTTTTTTTCTGAAATGCGTATAACAAACTGTTGGCCATTTTTCCGCGAGTTACCCTTTTTATTTGTTTTTCATTTTTATACTTAGTCATGTTACCGTAAGGAATTGGGAAGAAGTGTCGCAAAACTTATATTTTTATAGTGTTGGAAAGTGTTTCTAGATGATCTGGATACCCATGCCTATCTTTTTTTTTAGCCAGATATGGCGTATATATAGGTATGTGTTCGATTTTCCTGTGATTGCCATTTTTTCGTTTTTTCCCATTTCTTTCAAAATTACTACGTACTAAGGAACTATCATAGAGTAATGATTCATTTATATGTTTATTTGTCGGAAAATGTGCCTTGATGGTTTGCCCAGCACGTGGCTGAAATTTTTTTTTTTCTGAAATGCCGTATATTAGAATGGCCATTTTTCCGCGAGGGCCCCTTTTTATTTGTTTTGCATTTTTTTGCTTAGTCATGTTACCGTAAGGAATTGGCAATTAGTGTCGCAAAACTTATAATTTTATAGTGTTGGAAAGTGTTTCTAGATGATTTGGCTACCCATGCCTATCTTTTTTTTTTTTAGCCAGATATAGCGTATATATAGGTATGTGTTCGATTTTCCTGTGATTGCCATTTTTTCGTTTTTCCCCATTTCTTTCAAAATTACTACGTACTAAGGAACTATCACAGAGTAATGATTCATTTAGATGTTTATTTGTCGGAAAAGGTGCCTTGATGGTTTGCCTAGCACGTGGCTGAATTTTTTTTTTCTGAAATGCCGTATATTAGAATGTTAGCCATTTTCCCGCGAGTGCCCCTTTTTATTTGTTTTGCATTTTTTTGCTTAGTCATGTTACTGTAAAGAATTGGCAAGTAGTGTCGCAAAACTTGTATTTTTATAGTGTTGGAAAGTGTTTCTAGATGATCTGGCTACCCATGCCTATCTTTATTTTTAGCCAGATATGGCGTATATATAGGTATGTGTTCGATTTTCCTGCGATTGCCACTTTTTCGTTTTTTCCCATTTCTTTCAAAATTACTACGTACTAAGGAACTATCACAGAGTAATGATTCATTTAGATGTTTATTTGTTTGAAAAGGTGCCTTGATGGTTTGCCTAGTACGTGGCTGAAATTTTTTTTCTGAAATGCCGTATATTAGAATGTTGGCCATTTTTCCGCAATTGCCCCTTTTTATTTGTTTTGCATTTTTTTGCTTAGTCATGTTACCGTAAGGAATTGGCAAGTAGGGTCGCAAAACTTGTATTTTTATAGTGTTGGAAAGTGTTTCTAGATGATCTGGCTACCCACGCCTATCTTTATTTTTAGCCAGATATGGTGTATATATAGGTATGTGTTCGATTTTCATGCGATTGCCACTTTTTCGTTTTTTCCCATTTCTTTCAAAATTACCACGTACTAAGGAACTATCACAGAGTAATGATTCCTCTAGATGTTTATTTGTCGGAAAATTTTGTTTACTTCTTTTTTGATTGAATATCATCAAATTTTTTTAGCTAAAATGTTATATTGTTTTACATTTTCTTTTTTTTCGATTTTATTTCCCTTCAAAAAATTTTTTTGGGTCACAATTTTAATTTTATAGTCGTAAAATAATCGACAATTATCCAGCAACCCACCATACAATTTTTATGCATATCCAAGAATAATTAGATTAGTAAATAACACCTTGAAATTGACATACCCTTCCTACATTTCAAGTGGCAGATTAGAGAGTCTGAGTCAGTGTGGTTGGCGGCCATTTTGTGGACATATCCGAAGCGTAAGTTGCCCTATCTATATATATTCTTTGTTCCCTATAGAATTTGTGATATATTGGTATATTTTTACCTGCATAAATATCATATTATATATTAAATATATGTATTTTTTTACGAAATTTCTAAGTACTCAAAAAATTACCTTTAGATATGGCCCCTGATATGAATGTAATTTACAAAATTTTTTTTTACATATTTCTATTTTAAGATAACATATGTTTATTCCCTAAAAAATTAGCCACTTCCTATTTCATTTGGGTACCCAAAAAAATTCATGAAATCTGGACACATTTTTTTGGCCAAAAAAAGTTACCCTTTTTTCTCATTTCAGATCTTCACCTCCATGGGTCTGACTTCATCCAAAATACATCAAGATGTGTCCTAAACATTCAAGAATCAATTCCTAAAAAGATTTGTGTATATATGTATAAACTTTTTTTTATGAATTTTTATGTAAGGTCTTTTTTTCTACTTAATTTTTTTAAAATATTTATAATAAATAGTTTTTCTGCAGATGAGTAGTATTTTATCTTTACAGTTGTTTTAAGCATTCATTGAAGTTTTTTTTGGCAAAAGAAAAAAGGAGGTTACTGCAAAAACTGATTTTTCAAGAATTTTTTTTGGCGTCGGGGTCGCGCGCGTCCGAGTATACCCTTAAAGGGGTGTCCGAGGAGCCTACCTATCCAGGGTTAATAAACAATAATCTTTCTCTCTCTCTCTCTCTCTCTCTCTCTCTCTCTCTCTCTCTCTCTCTCTCTCTCTCTTTCTCTCTCTCTCTCTCTCTTTCTCTCTCTTAAACGTGTGTCTCGGAATTGTGTAAAAATATTAGAAAATAATTTATAATATTGTCCAAATTTTAGTATTTTGAATTAGACAAAATTAATGATATCTACATAGCTAAACAGGTTGATGGTTCCATAGCCAGGTTTTGTATAGTCAGCTTCATGAAGTAATGACGCCATATTTTGTTGAGAGAATCGGAACTTTCCTTTGATAAATAACAAATGGTGATTCCTCTTGTGTTCAGAGGCATAAATAAGAACTGTTCTGGACGATCTGTAATGACAGAAATGCTTCATTTAACTGAATGATAATTCCATTTACGATTATTAGACATAATAAACGACATCTTGCTTGAGTCTTGTCCTTACCAACTGATATGCTGGCCTTATTAATTAGTCCATGAATTATTTATATATATATATATATATATATATATATATATATATATATATATATATATATATATATATATATATATATATATATATATATATATATATATATGTATATATATATATATATATATATATATATATATATATATATATATATATATATATATATATATATTTAGAGCTGAAAAGTCCCTATATTTCTCGCTATTTTACCATAGTTTAAATTTCCCTCCATTTAGAGATATGTCCCTACTGGACTGAGGTCGAGTGGTGAGCTGGGTTTCCTTTTCTGATGTTGAACTGCCAAATGCGCCAGAAAAGCCCTAAATTATTTTCTTTTTCTAAGATATAACATTAATTGTGGGAAATAATTCGAGGAAAGCCTCCATGCTCTGATTCCCTTATCCGGGCCTGGAGGACTAGAGTGCCAACACTCTCCCACTCAACAACCCTGTGAACCCCAATGAACAATGGTTTGGTAATGTCAAAGAAAAATATATGTTGGGACTTTACTCTAATATAGTGAGTGTAATCAGGAGCAGATCCTATTCTGAACTCTTCAAAAAGAGTATAGCTCAATGTAAGGTTGAAGGACCATCAACTTAGAAGAGAGAGAGAAGACCTCATTTTTATGATTTATCAAAATACTAGAGAAAGAAACAAAAATGCTATTTATTTAGTATTTTTATTTGTATCCAGTTTTTAAATGCATTTTGTAGGTGGTGTTTATATATATATATATATATATATATATATATATATATATATATATATATATATATATATATATATATATATATATATATATATAAAATGACAGAAGGTTATGGCGACTGGGTGTTAGCGTCCTTGACTGGTGATTACCAGACTGGGGTTTGAGTCCCGCTCAAACTCGTTAGTGCCTTTGGTCGCTGCAACCTCACTATCATTGTGAGCTAAGGATGAGGAGTTTAGGGGAGCCACTATCTTTATCTGCTGAGTCATAGGCAGCCATTGCCTGGCCCCCCTTGGTCATAGCTAGGATGGAGGTGGGGTTTGGATGATAATCATATGTATAAATGGTCAGTTTCTAGGTCAGTTTCTAGAGAGTTATGTGGTCTTTTGACTGGCCAGACAGGACTACATTTGATCCTTCTCTCTGGTTATGGTTAATTTTCTTTTGCTTACACATTCACTCACCGAATAGTCTGGCCTATTCGTTACATATTCTCCTCTGTCCTCATACCCCTGACAACACTGAGATTACCAAACAATTCTTCTTATTGCACTGTAATTGTTCAGTGGCCCCTTTCCTTTTGTTAAGGGTAAAATAGACTCTTAAGCTATGGTAAGCAGCTCTTTTAGGAGAAGTACATTCCAAAATCAAACCATTGTTCTTTAATCTTAGGTAGTGCTTTAGCCTCTGCACCATGGTCTTCCACTGTTATTGAGTTAGAGCTCTCTTGCTTGAGGGTACACTCGGGCACACTGTTCTATCCTATATCTTATTTTTCTTCCTCTTGTTTTGTTAGTTTTTGTAGTTTATAAAGTGATATTTATTTTAATATTGCTCTTCTTAAAATATTTATTTATCCTTGTTTCCTTTCCTCACTGAGCTATTTTCCCTATTGAAGCCCCTGGGCTTAAAGCATCCTGCTTTTCCAACTAGGGTTGAAGCTTAGCAAGTAATGATAATAATGATAATAATAATCTAACTGAATGGTAACTCCCTTGACGATTATTAGACCTAATAAACGAATTGGTTTTCATCTCATCAAAATGTTATGTTAGCCACACGTGGTTGAGATGGTGTAGGATCAAGTGTGCATACGTAGAGGTGTAGAGAGGCGTAACAAAGGAGTAGTTGTGTCTGTGGTCGAGAGTTTATGATTGAGAGCACAAGGTAAACAAAGATGTATTTGTGTGAGCCTCGGGCGTAGCTTTGCTAGGTAAGCGCAGAGCGCACTCTTCGAGCCGACAGCGACCAATGTGGTGGGGAAACGGCGTTGCTGCCCCTTATTACTATGTAAGATTAATACTTTCTCCCTTGTAAAAGGTATGCACTTGTCTTAGTTATAATTGGTGTTTTATTAACACCTGATATTGTCTATTGTGGTTACCTTTTTAAATGTATCAAATAAAGATACGATAATTTTGCCCGCATTGAAACTGCTGTGTTTGCGTGTGGTTAGAATTGTGTCACCAAGCGTAAGTTAAGATGTGTAATATTATTCTCAGATTTGTGAAGATTATTCTTTGAGTTGCCAGGCTAAAAATGCAGTGTAACCAGTATGTTATGTAAGACTGCAGTGTAGCCTAGACTACAAATTGCATGTTGTTTGACCGAGGATCGCTGTCCAAAACAAAGATTTTGTATTACAGGGTACCAGTTTGGAGTACCTGACATGTACTAGCACTTGTAGAAGTGAGAATAAGAAACCCCCGGGAACCAGCCTTTCCCTCAACCTCCACTGCAAATGAAGATCCGTCCTTCTCCACAGCAAGAGTCAAGTTAACTTTAAGTCTAGGCTCAGAGTATTAGCCTATACTTATGATGTACACGGTATTAGCCTATGTCAAGGCTTGGTTTGTTATAGATAGGCTTGCCAGGGATAAATCTTAAATTGAATGGTGCCTCCGAGTTAAGTAAGGACAATTGACGAAGGTAAGAGTTAAGTGAAAAGTCATGTGTGAAACAGCATGACATATGGTGACAGCGGTGTAGGATGTATTAATCTTATAAAGATTAATATATTCATCCATACGTCCTAAAGTAGCCACAAAACCATTAGGACTATTTATTTATATATATATATATATATATATATATATATATATATATATATATATATATATATATATATATATATATATATATATATATGTATGTATATATATATATATATATATATATATATATATATATATATATATATATATATATATATATATATAAATATATATATATATATATATATATATATATATATATATATATATATATATATATATATATATATATATATATACACACACACACACACACACACACACATATATATATATATATATATATATATATATATATATATATATATATATATATATATATATATATATATATGATAGCATAACCTAGGGTGATTAGGTCTATATCATCCTAGTTTAAGCATCTTAGGTTGCTGCATAGGTTACATAGTGCTGGTACTTCCACATATCTAGCTTTCCCGGTGCCTCCTGTAGCTTCTGGTGGAGTTAAAAGCTAGAATCATGGTGAAGAGTTGTAAATTAATGCTTCCTATGAGAAAGTATAACTTATACTAATAAAAGTGTCCAATCTTAATGCATGTATAGCAATGTCAAAAAAAAAATATTCTTGGTACTTTTCCTTCTATGGTAAAATCACAAAAAAAAATGCACAGTCAATCCTGTTGGAATTCCCAAAAGTTCCAATATGTGTTGAATGTTCTTGGTACTTCATCATACTGGTCAGAGTACTGTACTATACTTAGCTTCCCAGTGCTTGGGAGTCTTCCAATGAAGTATACAAAAATTCTGGGTAGTCCTTTGAAATTACCATTCTTGGTGATTTTGCCTTATCTGATGAAGCTTGAAAGTTCTGGAGCAAGATTTCTCCTTAGAGGTTATAGGGACCTACTCTTTTTTTTTATCTTTCCGAATATTTTTATCGGTGTCCCTTCTTAGAAAGAGTTTCTTCATCCTCAGGAAGAACACTATTACTTGCAACATTTCTATGTGAAAGGCAGAAAACTGAGGGGACCATTTTCTTGACACAAAGGTGTCCTCTCAATGATCTCTCTATCTCGACTGTGATGTGTCTGTATTAAGGGAGAGGCTAATGTTACAATTATGGCCAAAGAGTTTGATATTTACCATGATCAGAGAACTCACTTGTAATGACCTGAGATATGATCACGATGGTCACGAAACCCTTACAAGCTGCCCTTCTCCTCCCCCACTTGAGATCTTTTTTGTTTACCTCTGTGTCAACTACAGTATGAGCGGAGTGTGTTGCCACCTTCATTAATGAAACCTGTAAACTGAAGGTGAAGGGTATTTTGCTAGTAGAAATATAGAATTATAGTACTTACATATAAAGGTTAAATTGAGAATCCCTTCCTCTCTATCGCCTTCTTGATACGTTCTGGGACTGAAAGTGCTAGGTTTTTGGAGGGTTGTTTTAGGAATGGAGGCCAAAAGCTGGAAAACAATAGATTCCAAATGTGGCACTAAGGAGGTGTCCATATCACGCAACTTCTTTTTTAATAACCGCCAAAAGTTTTCTATGCGGTTAATATCAGGACTATTACCTGGCCAGTCATTGAAATAGTTGACATCCCAGTCCCTTAGCCAGTCTGTTACAAGTTTTGCCGTGCGAGCAGGAGCCCCATCTTGCATGAAAACTTCTGCCTTGGCCTGCTTGAAAGAGTCAGGAAGGTTGTCTGCCAATAACTCCAGATGGTTGTACTGGTTCACTCTCTCATTAGCAGGAAGTACAATTAGCTTCCCAACACCATAAAAAGTAAACACTGACCAAACCATAAGCGAGGCATGGTGCTTGAGGTTCTTGTTTGTGAAGCAAGGTTTCAAGGGGTCATCACCTGGCTTGCATAATTTGTGTAAAACTCCCTTGTCGGTAAGATGATGTTGGGATATATCATTGGACTACAAATGATTATTTTTTTTATAATATTAAGCGTATGTGAGTGTTTCAACGATGGCTTCCCCAGCTAAGTAAGAAGTTTCCATCATAGTTAAAAGATATGTTCCTGCTGCCTTGAAATGTCTCTCAGTTTTATCACAAAGACTTTCTGAAATAATTGGCCATTGATTCAGTCATATCAAAGGAATCAGCTTTCCCGTTATACTACACCTTTACTTGTTTGAATTATTTGGTCACATCACACCCATTTGGCTTCACAAATTACATCAGTCCTAATATCTGCAAAGTTGGTCATTCTAATTGATAATGTTCTGTTCAGTAAGCTTTAGTACTCACTATTGTATTCTTATTTATATCTTATTTTCATCATTTATAAAAGTAATTACAGGAGATTGCTTTATAACACTATATTCGGTAGTGATTTGTACATTTGTTCTCTATACTCTTTGTCAACATCGCTTTCCCACACCTGAAAGATGGTAAGTCTAAAGCAAGAGACTACTATTTTGGAACACAGAGATAATACTATATGCTTGTTATCACTGATCACCCTTGTTTATATCAATATCACCAGAGAATCCTAAATGTGTTTTATAATCCTGCTACTATTAACATATCTACTACTTGTTTGAATATCATGTCCTCTTTCTCCTAATAAATAGGTATTCAATTGTACTTTTAATGATATTTAAAATAGATTAAAAACTATGGCTTGATTTCTGATTGAACTGCATTGTGGTAGATTTGTTTAAAGAGTTGGTGCTATTTGGGCCACTAAACATTATCTCAAGTTTGTTAACAATTGTTCTGTCACGAGTTCAGTCAATTCAGAAATGGTCATATTTAAACGCTAAGATGGTATTTCTTTTTGTATAAATTGTTATATATTGTCAATAATGTTAGGCTTCGATTTCTTTGTGTAGAAATTATATATGGTTTATCATCAAGAAGTTGTTCCTACAAAAATACAAACCTTCGTCATTTAATAGAATTATTACTTCAGCAAACCTGAATGTCCATTTAAACTTTTAACGTAGTTGGCGTGTGGAGGGTAGGCTTCACTTACTAGCCAGGTAGAGCAACTCTCACTTTAACTTCAGCCCCAATTCAGAATGTATGTGGTTCTCTATTATTTTTTGTATTTGCTAATATGATTAGGAAACTGTAGCCAATGAGAACACATTCATCCTTGTGTCACTGTAATGGCCCTACAGGGTTGAAGATACAAGTAAACATCTTCTACCACCCACTGTCCCCCACTTCCCTTACTCACAAAATGTGACAGAGACGGCTGTTAGTTTTAGTAATACTAAGTCGCATTTCTAAAAAAAGGTTGACATTATTGTTATGTGTTCATTCTTTATGTGGTATCACTTCATTTATCTTCTTGAATAAAACTTCCGAAAAAAAGTTTTATAAAAAAAAAAGGTAGTTGTCCTAAATATTTGATACATTGGATCTTTTCGTATGGATTTTTCCAATGCACAGTAATCCCAGATGAATAGCTGCCAACTATTTCTTGAAATGTTATTGGAAACAAGATTCAATTTCACAGGGACGTGCTGAAGGGTGCAATTGCATTCATACGTGCCAGAAAGATTTAGACATTGACGAGCGGACCAATCGTCAGACCTTTGAGTGAAGAAGTGCACCAAAGCCATGTTGTTCGTGCGAATGACAAACGGCCAAAATTCTTTGATGTGGTGGAACATATGCAATTCCCTCAATTCTTGATCAAATGTGGAGTACCCCCTGCTTGAGTACTACATTATTATTATTATTATTATTTGCTAAGCTGCAACCCTAGTTGGAAAAGCAGGATGCTATAAGCCCGGGGGCTCCAACAGGGAAAACAGCCCAGTAAGGAAAGGAAACAAGGAAAAAATATTAATTGTTTTAAGAACAGCAACAATATTAAAATAAATATTTCGTATATAAACTATAAAAACTTTAACAACACAAGAGGAGGAGAAACAAGAGAGAACAGTGTGCCCGAGTGTACCCTCAAGCAAGAGAACTCTAACCCAAGGCAGTGAAAGACCATGGTACAGAGGTTATGGCACTACCCAAGAATTGAGAACAATGGTTTGATTTCGGAGTGTCCTTCTCCTAGAAGAGCTGCTTACCATAGCTAAAGAGTCCCTTCTACCCTTACCAAGAGGAAAGTAGCCACTGACCGACTACAGTGCAGTACTTAACCCCTTGAGAGAGAAAAAAAATGTTTGGTAATCTCAGTGTTGTCAGGTGTATGAGGACAGAGGAGAATGTGTAAAGAATAGGCCAGACTATTTGGTGTATGTGTAGGCAAAGGGAAAATAAACCGTAACCAGAGAAAAGGATCCAATGTAGTACTGTCTGGCCAGTATAATGTTTCTACTATCAAAGAGAAAAGTGAAAGATCAGGTAACACACAAAAACTTAGTGAAGCCATGTTTGATGGGGCATTTTTTATAGTGCAGAAAGCTGTTATGACTTGTCTTTGAGAGAGACATAGATGGCTCGAGAGTAGCGACGATGGCTGGAAGGAATCAGTAATAATAGTTGATCATAAACAAAAATTCTTGCATTGCTTTGATGGTCGAGGGTGTGGGGATGTTTTGAACTGCTGGTACTCTCTCCTGGAAGGGATGAACTCCTTCAGGAGTGATGCGGTACACTAAGAAGGATACTTCGTTGACACCAAAGGTACACTTGTCGGACGCCACTGCAAAGCCGTTCTATTGTAGGCAGTCGAGCATGACACGCAGGTGACGGAGGTGTTTCTCTTTGAAGGAAGAAGACAAAAGTATGTCGCCCTTGTAACATACTATGAAGTGGAGGTTGACGAAAAAGCCATTCATGAAGCGTTGAAGAGTAGCTGCTTCATTATTAAGGCTGAAACCGTATGGTTGTAGCTGTATGTATTGAAGTGGATGGTGATGGTGGTCTTGGGGATGTCTTATGAGTTCATGGACATCTGATAACACCCCTTCAGTAAGTCAATCATGGATAAAGCCTTTGCTTTGTTGTGAATAGGAGGTAATTGTGGCAAGGTTTTATTGGGAGGTGGTTAATCCATTCTGTCTGCTTATTCATGTGCCAGTAATCCCCACATGGGTGCAGGGAAATCTCTTACTGCAGGACTATATGTAAGGACAATAGGCATGAGCTTAAAGCCTTTTGGCAAAAGTACATTTCTTTCAATTCGGTGACACTTGACTCTTGCGAACACTGATAGCCCTGTTGTCTTGATATGGTGTTCAATACTTTGTTTAGTGGGAATGGTGGGCATATTGTTGAAATTGAGGACAGAAAACTTCTGAGCGTGATCTGAGGAGACAGGCATAGATATCCATGGGTGCACTGATGTGGAGAGTAATTTTTGAGGTTGTGTGTTGAACACGAGTCGACGAGTAAGAGTCTGTGTTAAGTAACTGTCGGTGAGCAACCTCATCCAGGAGGTGGAAATGGGTGAAGAAATCCACACCGAGGATTGGCAATGGGATGTCAGCAAAGAGAAACTTTAAATTATATTTGGCACTCACAAAATATAAGATAAGGGCTTCTTAACACTGGGTGGAGATCACAGATCGGTTGGCGGCTACTATTTAGACTTTGGTAGACTTAGACAGACTAAGTTGTCTACCAAAAGTTTCTTTGTGTACTTCCATCATGTAAATAGAAAAGAGTGCAGAGAGGGCAGGCCACTGCCAAAAGCCCTGGTCTTCTTGAAAGTCTTTAGGCCACTGACCACTGTTTACACATTTTTACACAGCAACTATGAATTTGGAGTGGTAGTAACATATCCGCAGGCAATGTGAGTCATTCAGTGGCTAGAAAGGTCACTGTTTGTGGTGTGAGATAGGGGTGGAATATATTGGTGGTGGGTGGCTTTGTCACCACTTCTGCATATCGTGGGGTGTGTGTCTGTGTCCTACCACATTCTATCGTATCACATTCATGTCAACTTCAGTTGATGTTGAATAGTTGTCCTCTTCATCTTATTTAGGGTATTGATTGACGTATTGAAGATGGTGAATTGGTTTCCCATAAGTGTGTCGAATTTGGTCACCAGGTCCTTCATGGGCAAAATGTTGACATTAGGGACGGCAGCACATGCAGGTTTGGGCAGCCATGGTACCCAAAGGGCCCAAAGTAGATTCACCACATGAGGAGAGCTATTTGTAGCAGGTTGAAAGTGAACTAGATTGTGATTTCCCCGAGTGCAAGCAAAGACTTTCACTTCACAAACTGTTGTGGAGAGAGCTTAAAAATCTTGGTTATATAGACGGCTTGCAATGATGAGTACTGCTCCAGCATATAAGCATTTTGGGCATAGTACGATATTGGGGTGTCCCTTTGTTCAAAAAGGAAATTGTAGATTTCCCCAAAAGTGGTGTTGTTGATAGCCCCGAGTATATAGTCTGCTTTGGTGATGTAGATAGTTATGCCCCTTATGTGAAACTGAATCTTGGTGCACTGAAATCAAGCGAATTCCTCCCTACTGCTATGAGTAAGTCAGAGAGAGAGAGAGAGAGAGAGAGAGAGAGAGAGAGAGAGAGAGAGAGAGAGATATCAGGGGTGGAATCACTAAACAGTATTGTGCAGCAGTAAGGGGAAAAGCCGGGAAGGAGCTGTTCCTTCTGTGGTCTGCAATTTTGCGATTGTGCTGTTAGGTTATATCAGAGAGGTTTTAGGAATGTAACTAAACTTTTTTAATGGATAACGAGCCTATATACAAGTACTTGCAAGCAAAAACCTCACTAAATTCAAACAGGCTAATACAAGAAAAGCCAAGCTTAATCTACTTTGTACCAAACGTGTTTCACACAATTGTACATAATTCCTTTTGTATATATTATGCTTGTATCTTCGCTCTTCCCTCGCACTAAAACGAACATGAAAATTCATGTCTGGTTTTTCCTCTGTGATATTGTCTGTCTTGTGAACTTGTTATGTCCTGTTGCCTTGAGGTTTTGTATATAAGGAGAGTGTTCCACAATAATATAACTCAGTCGTTTCCAATCTGCCTTTGAGTTCACAACCTTACTCGGCGCCGTCACATTGGTGACCCCGGAAGTCGACTCGCTCCCACTGCCTTCCACCCCCACCTCCCTCGCCCCTCCATAGTTGGTACTATGACGGAGACTACATCAGTTGGCGCCGCGGCCGCCCCATTGAAACTTTCCCCGTTCGCCACCGGAGAGGCGTTTGCTTGGTTTCAACGTGCTGAAGTCCACTTTCGTATCAGGGTCGTGACTAGCTCAACCACCAAAGCGGATTATGTTCTCGCGGCGATACCCGAGGACACCTTCCCAGAAATATCCGACTGGCTTTGTGAACAAGGAGACACCCCAATAGCGTATGACGCCCTCAAATCATACCTTCTGCAGCAGTACTCGCCGTCGCCAGCCGCCCGTATAGCAAAGCTTTTTCAGCTCTCGCAACAACCGTTGGGGGACCAAAGGGCTTCCCTTGCCCTCAGGGAAATGACCAGTATCACTCGCCTTCAACCTGCCGTAGACGGCTCTCCTCGTGAGGTGAACCTACTCCGTGCCCTTTGGATACGCCGTTTACTTGAACCTGTACGCTCTGCCATACCTGATGTCGATAGTTTACCCATAAGGGACTTGATGACCAAAGCCGACGCCCTTATGGACAGCCATTTGAAGACCTCCATCAACGCCTCCACCCCTGACGACGATGATACCTATTCAACGTCAACCGAAGCTGACATGAATGCCGTAGGACATACACGCCTACCCCGTGATGTGCCGAAGCGGCGACACAGCCGCCCACCACCCACCAATCGCTCGCGCCCCAACGAACGACTTCTACAGCCACTTACTACCTCCCATCCGCCGCAGTTTTGCTACTACTACTTCAGATTCGGGGCAACCGAGAAGAAATGTGCCAAAGATTGTCAGTGGCCAAAAAACGTGTAAGCAGGCCATCGCTTGTGGCAGTGGCCTCCCATGTTTCTAATCTGTTCTTTTTACAGGATGCAGGAACGGGCGTGCGATTTTTGGTACACACGGGTGCTTGTAGTTCTCTTTTGCCAAGCACGGTATTTATCACCATATCAAGACGACGGGACCCCCAGTGTTCGCAAAATTCAGACGTCTGGCACCGGAACGATTGGCAGCCGCCAAACAGACGTTCGCCGAAATGGAGAAAATGGGCCTTTGCCAAAAGGCCTCCAGCCCATGGTCGTCACCCTTACACATCGTTCTGAAGAAAGACGGCTCCCTCCGTCCGTGCGGGGATTACAGGCGCCTGAACATGCAAACAGAACCGGATCACTACCCCCTCCCAATCATTGCCGATGTAACCTCCTACCTGCACAAAGCGAAGGTTTTCTCTACGCTCGACCTCCTGAAGGGGTATTATCAGGTGCCTATGAACCCAGAAGACATCCCCAAGACCGCCATCACCACTCCGTTTGGCACATACACCTTCAATTACTCCTGTTTTGGCCTTCGTAATGCTGGGGCAACGTTTCAACGTCTCATGGATGGCATCTTAGGGGACCTCCCTTTCTGTGTATGTTATGTGGATGACATACTTGTGTTCTCCTCCTCAAAAGAGGAACACCTCCGTCACCTGCGCATCATGCTCGACCGCCTGCAACAAAACGGCCTTGTAGTCCGGTAGGACAAGTGTACCTTTGGTGCCAACGAAGTGTCGTTCTTAGGGCACCGTATCACTCCTGAAGGAGTCCATCCCCTCCCTGAGAAGGTAGCAGCCGTTCAGAATTTCCCCGCGCCCTCGACCGTCAAAGCTCTGCAAGAATTCTTGGGCATGATCAACTATTATCACCGTTTTCTGCCAGCCATTGCCGCCACTCTTGCTCCCCTCTACGCCTCCCTCAAGGGCAAGCCAAAGGACCTGAAGTGGGGTCCCCTTCAAGAAGCAGCCTTCTGCAATGCAAAGAAGGCCCTATCAACTGCTGCGGCTCTCACTTTTCCTATCCCACACGCCCCTCTCCTTCTCTCCACCGATGCCAGCGACGTCGCTATTGGTGCAGTACTCGAGCAGGTGGTCAAAGGCTCGCCCCGCCCATTGGCCTTCTTCAGCAGAAAACTGTCCAAGGCAGAATCGGGTTATTCTACCTTCGATCGAGAATTGCTGGCGGTGCACTTGGCTGTCCGTCACTTTCGCCATTTCTTAGAAGGTACGCCCTTCGTCATTCGCACAGACCACATGCCTCTGGTGCACGCCTTCACTCAACAGTCTGACGCTTGGTCCGCCCGTCAACGCCGACATCTCTCCGCCGTGGCTGAATACAATTGCACCCTCCAATACGTCCCTGGGAAAATGAATCCCGTTGCCGATGCCCTGTCAAGAAACACGTTGGCTGCGTTCAACTGGGATTGGATTACAAAGCCCTGGCTGAAGCTCAACGACAGGATCTAGAGTATCAAGCTTGTAGGACATACTGCACGTCCCTCCGTTGGGAGGATTTTCCCCTCGAAGACTCCAACACCACCCTCCTCTGTGACGTCAGTACTGGTAGACCGCGACCTTGGATTCCTGCTCCCATGCGCCGACAGGTGTTTGATCTCATCTACGGCCTCTCACATCCCTCGTGCCGTTCTACTGCACAGCTGCTGAAGGCAAAGTTCATTTGGCACGGCATTTCTAAGGATGCTAAGGATTGGGTCCGTGCCTGTAATTCTTTCCAAACTTCCAAAGTACATCGACACACGGATTCAGGAGTGGGCACCTTTCCTCAACCTCAGCGTCGTTTCCCACACATTCACGTCGACGTTGTAGGCCCCCTACCCACATCACAAGGACATCGTTACCTGTTTACCGTCATCGACCGCTCCACTCGTTAGCCTGAAGTCATTCCCATGGAAACTGCAACGTCCGCCTCATGTACATCTGCCTTACTCTCTGGATGGATTTCAAGATTCGGTATCCCTGAGCATATTACTTCTGACACGGCAACCACTTTCACCTCTCAATTATGGACGTCATTAGCGAATCTCCTGGGCATCACCCTACAACAGAATACGGCCTACAACCCCGCTGCCAATGGAATGGTTGAACGTTTTCATCGCACCCTCAAAGCAGCTTTGATGTCCCGCTGCAAGGATTGCAACTGGTTTACTCAGCTTCCCTGGGTCCTCCTTGGACTAAGGACCACTCCTAAAGACGCCCTCGACGTCTCGGCAGCCGAAATGGTGTATGGCGACCCGTTGGTCGTCCTGCCGAATTTTTTCCTTCTACAACCTCCTCCGACGATCTCCAGCGCATACGTCACGTCGTGGGAAAATTTACTCCGTGCCGCCAGACTTACAAGCCCCCAGCGAAGCATCACATACCAACGGACTTGCACTCTGCAACGCACGTCTTCCTGCGCAACGACACCAGCAAGCCACCACTAACGCCCCCTTACACGGGCCCTTTCCTTGTGATCCGACACAGTCCGAAAGCATTCCTCCTAAACATTCGGGGCAAAGAAGACTGGGTCTCCATTGATCGTCTAAAACCTGCTTATCTTCTGCCAGATGACCCGCCTACAGTTCGCCTCTCAAGATCAGGGCGCCCTATTTAACATGTACAGTATGTCATTTTTAGGGTGGGAGCCATGTACCAACCGTGTTTCACACAATTGTACATAATTCCTTTTGTATATATTATGCTTGTATCTTCGCTCTTCCCTCGCACTAAAACGAACATGAAAATTCATGTCTGGTTTTTCCTCTGTGATATTGTCTGTCTTGTGAACTTGTTATGTCCTGTTGCCTTGAGGTTTTATATATAAGGAGAGTGTTCCACAATAATATAACTCAGTCGTTTCCAATCTGCCTTTGAGTTCACACGCTTACTCGGCGCCGTCACAACTTCTTTTAAATGTGCAGGGAGAGAACAAGATATAAAAAAAGAAAAAAATTAAAACACTGAATGATCGTGTGCGAAACATTTGTGGTATAATGCCCTATATTCCTTAGATTAGTTCCGTCCAAAAAACATATATACAGTTATATAAAACTATATTTTTACTCCACTAATATTTTAGATAGACATTAACTTTTAAACATATAATTCTTCTTATATAAATCTTGTATCCTTATTTCATTCATTGCCCTTGTTTTCAACTCACCTATGATACCGAGATTTTCATAGATGGGACCTTTCTTTATTTGTTTTAGTTAATGCACTTGAAACTCACTTACATACCATATCTTCCCTTTGAAAACTATGCTCCAAACCATAACCCTCAGGGAACCTTTCAAAATTACAATCAATCTTATTCTCGACCGTACCGTGCATCTTTGACATTGAATACGATAAATCTTCTTTACATATTCTAACTTAAATTCGAATTTATCCAAATTTTAAATTGTCTTAGCAATGTTTGTATTCATACACTCTTTCCTAATATATTATTATTATCATTTTATTATTATAGTATTCTTGTTATTACTATTATTATTATTATTATTATTATTATTATTATTATTATTATTATTATTATTATTATTATTATTACTAATATTATTATTATTGTTATTAATATTTTTATTATTATTATTAGCAAAGGAAAAACCCTACTTTGAAAAGCAGGATGCTATAAACCCAACGGGAAAAATAGCAGAGTCAGGAAATGATATAAGGAAGTAATTAACCGAATGAGAAAAAAATGAATAAATTTTTTTATAAACTGTAACAACGTCAAAACAGATATGTCATATAAAAACTATAAAAATACTTATATCAGCCGGTTCAGCATGGAAACATCTGTTGCAAGTTGGAACTTTTGAAATTCTACCGATTTAACTTACCGATAAAGATCATTCCAAATCATGGTCAAAACTAATAAAACTTCTAAAATATTATTAGTATTCAGCCTCATGATTTTGAAGGCAAGGCTATTAGTATTACGAACAGGAGGTATCTGTCTGGAAAGATATGAAGGCTAAGGATGATCAGAAATACGAAACATTTTATACAACATACAAAACCAACTAATTGAATTGCAGTGCCCGAGATCAATACCTAGATTAAGAACTAAAAATTTGATAGACCGAAAGTTTCTGTCCAACAAATTCAGATGAGAATCAGCAGCTAAAGAAAAGGAAGGAGAACATTATTCGCAACAAAGTAAAATTTAAGAATTAAAACAAGTCTCCAGAGTAGATCGATTATTGAAAATATCAAAATAGCTTAAAAACCAGTTTTCTGTGAATTGAAAGATTATACAGAGCTAATATGTTTGTGAAAAGTAAACTTGCTGTTGTGAATCACACCTAAATGTTTATAAGAGTCATACAGAATTTAAGAAACATCATCAATGCTGAGATCTTTATTTTAAGGAGCCATTGGCAACCGCTAAACAAATATTCGTCGAAATAAAAAAAAATTACCTTTGCCAAAAGGCCTCCAGTCTATCATCATCAAACTTTCACATAGTTCTGAAGGAAGTTTGCACTCTACGTCCGTGTTGGGAATACAAGCCCCTGAACTGCAGACAGAACAGGCTCACTGCACTCTCCCATACATTGCCGATATAACCTTGGTTATATGGACGGCTTGCAATGGTGAGTACTGCTCCAGGATATAAGTATTTGGGGCGTAGTACGATATTGGGGTGTCCCTTTCTTCAAAAAGGAAATTGGAGTGTCCCTTTGTTCAAAAAGGAAATTGGAGATTTCCCCAAAAGTGTCGTTGGTGATAGCCACTAGTATATAGTCTGCTTCGGTGATGTAGCTAGTTATGCCCCTTACGTGAAACTGAATCTTGGTGCACTGAAATCAAGTGAATTCTTCCCTACTTCTATGAGTATGGCAGAGAGAGAGAGAGAGAGATAAATCAAGGGTGGAATCACCAAACAGTATGATACCGAGATTTTCATAAATGGGACCTTTCTTTATTTGTTTTAGTTAATGCACTTGAAACTCACTTACATACCATATCTTCCCTTTCAAAACTATGCTCCAAACCATAACCCTCAAGGAACCTTTCAAAATTACAATCAATATTATTCTCGACCGTACCGTGCATCCTTGATATTGAATACGATAAATCCTTTTTACATATTTTAACTTGAAATCAATTCATCCAAATTCTATATTGTCTTAGCAATGTTTGTATTCATACACTCTTTCCTAATATATTATTATTATTATTATTTAGCTAAGGAAGAACCATACTTTGAAAAGCAAGATGCTATAAACCTAACGGGAAAAATAGCAGAGTCAGGAAATGATATAAGGAAATAATTAACCGAATGAGAAAAAAATTAAAAATATAATATTTTATAAACTGTAACAACGTCAAAACAGATATATTATATATAAACTATAAAAAGACTTTTATCCGCCGGTTCAACATGGAAACATCTGTTGCAAGTTTGAACTTTTGAAGTTCTACCGATTCAACTTACCGATAAAGATCATTCCAAATCATGGTCAAAACAGCAATAAAACTTCTAAAATATTATTAGTATTAAGCCTCATGATTTTGAAGGCAAGGATATTAGAATTAACTGCATGCCTAGTATTACGAACAGGAGGTATCTGTCTGGAAAGATATGAAGGTAAAGGATGATCAGAAATACGAAACATTTTATGCAACATACAGAACCAACTAATTGAACTACGGTGCCAGAGATCAATACCTACATTAAGAACAAGAAATTTAATAGACCGTAAGTTTCTGTCCAACAAATTTAGATGAGAATCAGCAGCTAAAGACAAGGAAGGAGAACATTATTCGAAACAATGTAAAATTTAAGAATTAAAACAAGTCTCCAGAGTAGATCGATTACTAAATAAATCAAAAGAGCTCAAAATCCAGTCTTCTGCGTATTGAAAGATGATACAGAGCTAATGTGTTTGGGAAAAGTAAATTTGCTGTTGTGAATCACACCTAGATGTCTATAAGAGTCATACAAAATTTAAGAAACATTTTCAATGCTAAGATCTTTATGTTAAGGAGCCATTGTCCTTGTTCTACTTACAAGAATACTTTGAGTTTAGTTAAGATTAAACTCCAAGCCCCATAACTTGCGCCATGCGATTATTTTAGCTAGATCTCTATTAAGGGATTCAGCATTCCGATATCTACATTCAAGGTATGGAATTAATGCAAAGTGTGTAGCATCATCTACATATGCGATAAGCTTGTTTTTTAGAACAAACCACCTGTCTTATGTATAAAGTATGAAAAATAAAGGACCAAGAACACTACACTAGGGATTACAAGATATCACATTCCTATACTGACTATAGTGTCCATCGACACCAATTTGCGATGTATTGAACATTCAATATTGATGCTAAGAAACGACCCACCCACTCCCAAATGTGCCTTTCTTAACTGGAACAGGTTATATAAATACTCAAGCTTTGAGCAAATAAAGTCCAGTTGCATTCACGAGTCTCTCAGTTACAACCTAACTGCTCTTCGGCACATTGTTGACCACCTGGGTGTTAAACTACCTCCCGTGCCTTAATCCTTGATGATGCTGTCCTCAGACACTGACTAAGCCATTAACGCCACACCTTGGAGACTTTAACCTGGTTCCCAAATGTTGAAGTCAAGTTTTGCTTTTAGAGTGTAACCCTGTCAAACACTAAAGCTGAATATGTTCTCGCTACCATACCTGGGGACACTTCCCAGATATCTCCAATTGGCTGTGCAAAGAAGGTGACACCCCATAATGTATGAAGACCTCAAATCATACGTCCTAGAGCAATACTCGCCATCAGCGACCACCCACATAGCTAAACTTTTTTAGCTTTCAATAACGTTTTGGACTATATGGCTTTGCTCTATCTCAGGGACATGACCAGTATTGTTCACCTGCTTCCTAATGCTGCATTTCTCGTTGTGAAGTGAATGTACTTCATGCAATTTGTGCAACGTGCTTACACAAACCTGTACGTGTGTTATCCCCAATGTTTATATTTTACCCAAGAAGATCCTAATAACCAAAGTCATTGCCTTATGTACAGACACTTCAGTGCCTTCTGGACCTCCACCCACGCCTCCATTTCTAAGGAGGTGAACAACTATTCAACTTTGACCGAAGTTAACGTGGGTGCGGTAGGACACAGTCGCCCACCCTCTGACGTGCCAGAGCGCCGACAAAGCAGCCCACCACCTGTACATACCACCCCTTATTTACGCCTCAACCATCGACCTGGTCAGTCACTTACCAACACCCATCAGCCGCAGTTAGGCTACTACCACTTCAAATTCAGGACTGCTACGAAGAAATTTGCGAATTGTTGTCAGTGGATAAAAATGTGTACGTATGCCATAACTGGTGGTGGTGGCCTCCCCCTTCACTAATCTTTTCTTTTTACATGACGCAGGTACGGCTGTGTGATTATTGATAGACACGGGTACTTACGGTTCTTTTATGCGAAGACCACACAACAGGACATGACGTAATATGTCTAAATCTGCCAACATACGCCTGGTAGCTGCAAACGGATCTGTGATACCTATTCATGGTTATAAAACCCTCAGATTAATGATTAGAATCGCCAAATAAACTTGGAAGTGGCTCATTATTGACGTCAAATTTCCAATCCTCGGAGCGTACTTCCTCTCCCATTTCCACCACCTGGGTGACGTAGCTCACCTACTGTTAGTCTACGAGGATTCATGCTCCTCAACACCGCTCCAGCCCATCCCCTCTCTCCTAGCTTTCCACCTCAGCACACCCGTATATACATAATCCCAACTTCTCACATTATACCAGATGATCTCCTTTAAGAATTTCGTCAAACAACCATGGTTTCAGCATAATACGGTATTTATAACCATATAGAGATGACGGGTGCCACAGTTTTCACCAGATTCTTATGTCTGTCACAGTATCGATTACCAACCGATAAACAAATGTTCGTCGAAAGAGAAAAAATGAGCTTTTACCGAAAGGCCTCCAGACTATCGTCATCAAACTTTCAAATAATCCAGAAGAAAGTTGGCACTCTACGTCCTTCTTGGGAATACAAGCCCCTGAACTGCAGACAGAAGAGGTTCACTGCACTCGCCCTTACATCGCCGTTTTGACCTCCTACGTGCACAAATCCAAGGTTTTCTCCATGTTCTACATCCTAAAGGGGTATTATCAGGTGCCCATGAACCCAAAGGATATCCCAATACTGCCATAACCACCACATTGGGTACATAGAATTTCAATAGCTCCTTTTGTTGCCTTTGTTATGCTGGGACCAATTTTCAACATATGGACAGCATCCTAGGGAAACTCTCCTTCTGTGGACGACATGCTTTTGTTCTCTTTTTTCCAAAGAGGTACACCTCCTTTATCTATGCACCATACTTGACCACTTACAACAGAATGGCCTTGTGATACTGCACGACAAGTGCTCTTTGGCGCCAATGAAGTATCATTCTTAGGGTACCACTTCCTTCCTGAAGGAGTTCACATCTTCCATGAGAAGCAGCAGCCATTCAGAACTTCCCCACGGCTTCCACCATGAAAGCACTGCAAGAATTCTTAGGCATGATCTACTATTATCACCGTTTCCTGCCAGGAATCACCACATCTTGCCCCCTCTATTCCTTCTTCAAAGGAAAGCCCAGAGACCTGAAGTGCAGTCCTATTCCAGAAGGGGCCTTCTGCAACGCAATGAAAGCCATATCAATCACTGCTGCTCTTACTTTTCCTGTGCCACATGGACCTCTGTTCTCTTCACCGATGCTAGTGATGTCACTATTGTGGCAGTCTTTGAGCAGGTGTTCAATGGCTCTACACGCCCATTGGCCTTCTTCAATAGAAAACTGTCCATGAGAGAATCCAGCTACTTTACCTTCGACTGCAAATTGCTGGTAGTGCATTTAGCTGTCCCTAACTTTCTCCCATTTCTTGGAAAAAACGTCCTTCATCATTTGCAAGGATCCCAAGCTTCGTTTTCATGAAGACATTAACATGGAAAATGCAACGTCCGCCTCATGTACATCTGCCTTAATGTCAAGATAGATAGCAAGATTTGGTATTCGCTAACAACTTACTTCAGACAGATGTACAATTCTCACCTATGAATAGTGGACATCATTATCGAATCACCTTAGTATCACTCTTCATCAAAATACTGCATACAATCCTACTTTCTAAAGTATGGTTGAACGTTATCATCGTACCATCAAAGCAGTATTGATATCTTTATGCAAGCACTCTAACTGGTTTACCCAGTATCCCTGGATCATTTTGATATTCAGAACCACTCCTAAAGACACCGTGGATGTCTCGGTATCTAAAATGGTGTATGGCAACCTGTTGGTTGTCCTTGCCAGAATTCTTCCATCTGAAACCTCTTCCGAAAATCACCAGCAGTCTATTTTGTGGGAAAATTTACTTTATGCTGTCAGACTTAAAAGTCCCAGGTAAGGTAAACATCAACTGATCAGCACTCATGAACATTTGTTTTCTGTGCAGCTCTTTCCTCCTGATTCGCAGCACACTAAAAGCATTCCTCCTCAACATACATGGCAAAGAAGACTGGGTCTCCATTAATTAAAAACTTATAATTATCCCGTCTACCTTACGGTTCTTAAAGGTAGGGCGTCCTATTTCAAATGTATGTCTACTTTAGGGAGGAGCCACGTATATTGTATCTTGTCGTTATCACTCTCCATTTTCACTGATAACCTCTCTATTCATGATTTTTTCTGCACAATTGGTTTTGAATGTGTGCTGTTTTTGGCTGGAACAGGTTGTGTAAATACTCAAGTTCCGACCAAATAAAGTTTAGTTGCATTCACGAAAGACTCATAATAAAAACCTAACTGTTAAACAGCATATTATAAAAGTGATTATAAGTACTCAATATATGTATATATATATATATATATATATATATATATATATATATATATATATATATATAGATATATAGATATATATATAGAAAGCATTGCAAATCCTATGGTGTTCTGGTGAGAAGGACAGCATCGCCAGCATACTCCTTTCTCATCATCTCTGTCGTTCTTTTATTTATCTTCAGCCCCACTCCGTATGATATTTCATACATTCTGGTAAGAAAGCATTGCAAATTCTGTGGTGTTATGGTCTGCCAAATTCCTATCACCAATCAGGTCCAGTCCTTCTCTAAAATCTCTGACTGTTCTACATATAACAAAGTCCTTGAGGAGGATGAACAATATGGGAGACAACACATTCTCTTGTAGTGCTCCGCTGTTCAATAGAAACTCACTCGATAAGACTCCATTAACATTAACTTTGCCCTTGCTATGCACATGAACAAACTTAATCAAATTTACATATTTAAGAAGAATTCCATAATGATGCATGACTACCCACAAAATTAGCCGTTGCACAATATCAAAGGCTTTTTTTGTAGTCCACAAATACCATCAAAATAGGATTTCTATATTCTACGCATTGCTGTACAACATGTCTCAAAATGGAAATTCTGACAGTGCTACTTCTTCCTTTTCTAAATCTTGCTTGTTCATCTCTCAGCTTTTCATCATTCTCTCTCTCTCTCTCTCTCTCTCTCTCTCTCTCTCTCTCTCTCTCTCTCTCTCTCTCTCTCTCTCTCTCTCTCTCTCTCTCAAGACTCTTTAAGAATAAGCATACTACATATTATCAAAACAACTGATGTGAGTGTTAAGCCTCTGTAATTATTGCTGTCAATTAGGTCTCCCTTTTTAAGCTATTTTCACCAACCATTCGAACTCTCATTCATCAGGTTTTGCGTCTTCGTGCCACATTTTCCTACAAAATAATTTTGTAAGTCGTCTGGGAATCACTTCATTTTTGGCAAGTATCATTTCGACAGTTATTCCATCGTATCCAGGGGCTTTCCATCTCTTTAGTTTTTTTAGAATAGCTTCGCTTTCAAACATCCTGAACTTATTCATGGGCACATCAAGGTCTTCTTCAGCTCCAAGTATGTCAATCAAATTATTCCCTTTTTATGTCCTATTCATAACCTCACTAAAGTGTTCCATCCAACGTTGTCTTTCTTAATCTTCTGTTGCCATAACAGAGCCATCTCTCATTTTTTGGGTATATGCTTCTACTTCTTTGCCCCAGTAGAGAATTCATTGGTA